>NW_016830261.1:5918-9880 GCF_001698545.2 Rhinopithecus bieti
TTTAAAAAAAATGGAAAAAAAAAAAAAAAAAAAAAAAAAAAAAAAAAGGCAGGGTTCCAATCCTAGTCTCTGATAAAACAGACTTTAAACCAACAAAGATCAAAAGAAACAAAGAAGGGCATTACATACTGGTAAAGGGATCAATGCAACAAGAAGAGGTGAGTATCCTAAATATATATGCACCCAATACAGGAGCACCCAGATTCATAAAGCAAGTTTTTAGAGATCTGCAAAGAGACTTAGTCTCCCACACAATAATAGTGGGAGACTTTAACACCCCACTGTCAATATTAGACAGATCACTGAGACAGAAAATTAACAAGGATATCCAGGACTTGAACTCAGCTCTGGACCAAGCAGACCTAATAGACATCTACAGAACTCTCCACCCCAGATCGACAGAATATACATTATTCTCAGCACCACATAACACTTATTCTAAAATTGACCACCTAATTGGAAGTAAAACACTCCTCAGCAAATATTAAGGAATGGAAGTCATAACAAATAGTCTCTCAGACCACAGTGCAATCAAATTAGAACTCAGAATTAAGAAAGTCACTCAAGCCTGGCCAACATGGTGAAACTGCATCTCTACTAAAAATCCAAAAATTAGCCAGGTGTGGTGGTGGGTGCCTGTAATCCCAGCTACTTGGGAGGCTGAAGAAGGAGAATTGCTTGAACCCAGAAGGTGGAAGTTGCAGTGAGTGGAGGTTGCACCATTGCACTCCAGCCTGGGTGACAGAGTGAGACGCCATCTCAAACAAACAAACATACAAAAAAACTCACTCAAAACTGCATATCTACATGGAAACTGAACAACCTGCTCCTGAATGACTACTGGACAAATAACAAAATGAAGGCAGAGGCCGGGCACGGTGGCTCAAGCCTGTAATCCCAGCACTTGGGAAGGCCGAGACGGGCGGATCACGAGGTCAGGAGATCGAGACCATCCTGGCTAACACGGTGAAACCCCGTCTCTACTAAAAAATACAAAAAACTAGCCAGGCGAGGTGGCGGGCGCTTGCAGTCCCACCTATTCGGGAGGCTGAGGCAGGAGAATGGCGTAAACCCAGGAGGCGGAGCTTGCAGTGAGCTGAGATCCGGCCACTGCACTCCAGCCTGGGCGGCAGAGCGAGACTCCATCTCAAACAAAACAAAACAAAACAAAACAAAATGAAGGCAGAAATAAATAAGTTCTTTGAAACCAATGAGAACAAAGATACAACATACCAGAATCTCCAGCAGACAGGTAAAGCAGTGTTTTGAAGAAAATTTATAGCACTAAATGCCCATAGGAAAAAGCAGGAAAGATCTAAAATGGACACCCTAACATCAAAAGTTAAAGAACTAGAGAAGCAAGATCAAACAAATTCAAAACCTAGCAGAAGACAAGAAATAACTAAGATCAGAGCTGAACTGAAGGAGATAGAGACACAAAAAACCCTTCAAAAAAAAAAAAAAAACAAAACAAAACAAAAATCAATGAATCCAGGAGCTGGTTGTTTGAAAAGATTAACAAAATAGATAGACTGCCAGCCAGACTAATAAAGAATAAAAGAGACAAGAATCAAATAGACACAATACAAAATGATAAAGGGGATATCACCACTAATCCCACAGAAATACAAACTACCATCAGAGAATACTATAAACACCTCTATGCAAATAACCTGGAAAAACTAGAAAAAGTGGATAAATTCCTGAACACATACACCCTCCCAAGACTAGACAAGGAAGAATTTGAATACCTGAATAGACCAATAACAAGTTCTGAAATTGAGATGGTAATTAATAGCCTACTAACCAAAAAAGGCCCAGGACCAGACAGATTCATAGCTGAATTCTATCAGAGGCAAAAAGAGGAGATGGTACTCTTCCTTCTAAAACTATTCCAAACAATAAAAAAAAAAAGGGAACTCCTCCATAACTCATTTTATGAGGCCAACATCATCCTGATACCAAAACCTGGCAGAGACACAACATAAAAGGAAAATTTCAGGCCAATATCCCTGATGAACATTGATGCAAAAATCTTCAATAAAATTCTGGCAAACTGAATCTAGCAGCATATTAAAAAGCTTATCCACCACAATCAAGTTGGCTTCATCCCTGGGATCCAAGGCTGGTTCAACATACAAAAATCAGTGAGTGTAATCCTTCACATAAACAGAACCAATGATAAAAACCACATGATCATCTCAATAGATGCAGAAAAGGCCTTCGATAAAATTCAACACTGTGCGTGCTAAAAACTCTCAAACTACGTATTGATGGAATATATCTCATAATAATAAGAGTTATTTATGACAAACCCACAGCCAATATCATACTGAATGGACAAAAATTGGAAGCATTCCCTTTGAAAACTGGCATAAAACAGGGACGCCCTCTCTCACGACTCCTATTCAACATAGTATTGGAAGTTCTGGCCAGGGCAATCAGGCAAGAGAAAGAAATAAAGTGTATTCAAATAGGAAGAGAAGAAGTCAAATTGTCTCTGTTTGCAGATGACATGATTATATATTTAGAAAACCCCATTGTCTCAGTCCAAAAACACCTTAAGCTGATAAGCAACTTCAGCAAAGTCTCAGGATAAAAAATCAATGTGCAAAAATCACAAGCATTCCTGTACACCAATAATAGACAAACAGAGAGCCAAATAATGAGTGAACTCCCATTCACAATTGCTACAAAGGGAATGAAATACCTAGGAATACAACTTACATGGCATGTGAAGGACCTCTTCAAGGAGAACTATAAACCACTGCTCAAGGAAATAAGCGAGGACACAAACAAATGGAAAAGCATTCCATGCTCATGGATAGGAAGAATCAATATCATGAAAATNATATATAGACCAATGAAACAGAGCAGAGGACTCAGAAATAACACCACATATTTACAGCCATCTGATCTTTGGCAAATCTGACAAAAAAAAAAAAAAAAAAAAAAAAAAAAAAAAAAAAAAAAACAATGGGGAAAGGATTCCCTATTTAATAAATGGTGTTGGGAAAACATGCACAAAACTGAAACTAGACCCCTTCCTTACACCTTATACAAAATTAACTCAAGATGGATTAAAGGTCTAAACGTAAGACCTAAAACCATAAAACCCTGGAAGAAAACCTAGGCAATACCATTCAGGATATAGGCATGGGCAAAGACTTCATGTCTAAAACACCAAATGCAATTACAATAAAAGCCAAAATGGACTAATGGTCTAATCAAACTAAAAGAGCTTCTGCACAGCAAAAGAAACTATCATCAGAGTGAACAGGCTACCTACAGACTGGGAGAAAATTTGCAATCTATCCATCTGACAAAGGACTAATATGCTGAATCTGTGAGGAACTTAAACAAATTTACAAGAAACACACAAACAACCCCATCAAAAGTGGGCAAAAGATATGAACAGACACTTTTAAAAGAAGACATTTATGTGACCAACAGACATGTGAAAAAAAGTTCATCATCACAGGTAATTAGAGAAATGCAAATAAAAAACACAATGAGATACCATCTCACACCAGTTAGAATGGCAATCATTAAAAGCCAGGAAACAACAGATGCTGGAGAGGATGTGGAGAAATAGGAACGCTTTTACATTGTTGGTAGGAGTATAAATTAGTTCGACCATTGTGGAAGACAGTGTGGTGATTCCTCAAGGATCTAGAACTAGAAATACCATTTGACCCAACAATCCCATTACTGGGCATGTACCCAAAGGATTATAAATCATTCTACTATAAAGACACATGCACATGTATGTTTATTGCAGCACTAATCACAATAGCAAAGACTGGGAACCAACCCAAATGCCCATCAATAATAGACTGGATAAAGAAAACGTGGCACATAGACACCATAAAAAAGAATGAGTTCATGTCCTTTGCAGGGATATGGAGTAAGCTGGAAACCATCATTCTCAGCAAACTAACACAGGAACAGGAAACCAACCC
>NW_016830262.1:0-1806 GCF_001698545.2 Rhinopithecus bieti
TACACCTCTGGTCACACCACTGGTATTATCATACACAGCAGAGACCCACACGGTGCCCGTCTATAAGGGCTATGCCTTCCCCCATGCCACCCTGCGTCTGGATGACTGGCACCTGACCGACCACCCCATGGAGAGCTTCAGGGAGCCCAGCTACTGCTTCACCACCACAGCCAAACGGGAGATTATGTGCATCATCAAGAAGCTGTGTGGTGCTGCCCTGGACTTTGCAGAGATGGCCACCACAGCGTCCTCCTCCTCCCTGGAGAAGATCTAGGAGCTGTCGAAGTGTTTCCAGAGTCTGGAGGCGCTGTTCCAGCCCTCCTTCCTGGGTATGGAATCTTGCGGCATCCACCAGGCCGCCTTCAACTCCATAAAGTGTGATGTGCACATCCGCAAGGACTTGTATGCCAACGTGGTGCCATCTGGTGACACCCCCATGTACCTGGGCATCACCTACAAGATGCAGAAGACCACCATCCTGGTGCCTAGCTCCAAGATCATCACCTCCCCTGAGTGCAAGTCCTTGTGTGGACTGGCAGCCCCATCCTGGCCGCCCTGGCCGCCTTCCAGCAGATATGGATCATCAAGCAGGATTAGGATGAGTCAAGCCCTTCCATCACCCACTGCAAATGCTCCCAAATGGACTGCAAGCAGACGCGTATCATGTGCTTCATGGATTAATGTAGAAGTATAAATTTGCCGCTGGCAAATGCATACACCTCATGCCAACCTCAAGAAACTAGAATAAGCCTTTGAAAATAAACTGGTCCTTCAAGCTTGTATATCAGCACCAGATTGTAGAACTTGTTGATTTTGACTTTGTCAACTATTCCCTTGGTATTTAATACCCTGTGCATATCTTTGATTTATACTCTTAGTACATGTGGCTCAGTAACTTCATGGCTGACATGAGGACATGCTTGTGGGAGGGAAGTTCGTGAGTTGGTGAGTCTGTGTGACCTGCAGTCTCCTTATCTGTGCAGGTACTAATGTGTCAGAGCTCAGTGTTCCAGGGGTTTCCTTTTTTTTTTTCTTCTGAGACGCAGTTTCGCTGGAGTGCAATTGTGCGATCTCGGCTCACTGCAACCTCCACCTCCTGGGTTCAAGCTATTCTCCTGCATCAGCCTCCCAAGTAGCTGGGATTACAGGCATGCACCACCACACCCAGCTAATTTTGTGTTTTTAGTAGAGACAGGGTTTTTCCATGTTGGTCAGGCTAGTCTCAAACTCCCGACCTCAGGTGATCCACTGTGCCTAGCCATTCCAGGATTTTTCTAGAGCCTGGCAAGAGCTCCTGAACCAGTTTCATTTCTGTCTTGCTGGTCTATTAGTGTTAAGTCTTGAGCTAGAAGTGGTTTGCATTTACACCTGTACATTTATTCATTCTTTTAATTTATGTAAGTTTTTTGTACCTAATTCTCAATTTTTAAAGAGGTGACCACAAATTTTGGTTTTCCATTATTTGTGTAAAGAAAAATAAAGTGCTGCAGTAAACCAAAAAATACATATAATTTGCTCTAACCTCTAGCTCCATTTTGAAAAATCTGCATGAACTTCTTTAAATTAGTCCCATTAAAATGATAACAGTATTCAGCACAGTTTAAATTCTCTTTAAAACTATTTACTGAACTATTATAACTTTGTCAGACACTAGCCACGCACCAAGGGCAAATAGGATATTTATTCTGAGTCCTTATGCTTATGAAATGTATCATCCTTAGAAGTGAGGAAGTAGAGTCAGGCATTTAATTTTTAAATATGTATACATTTAGGAGATAATGGAAATGAAATGCTATCTGATTTTGA
>NW_016830263.1:0-605 GCF_001698545.2 Rhinopithecus bieti
AAGGAGAACTACAAACCACTGCTCAAGGGAATAAGAAAGGACACAAACAAATGGAAAATATTCCATGCTCATTTAATGCTATTCTTATCAAGCTACCATTGACTTTCTTCACAGAATTAGAAAAAACTACTTTAGATTTCATAAAGAACCATAAAAGAGCCCATGTAGCCAAGACAATCCCAAAAAGTTCAAAGTTAGAGGCATGATGCTATCTTACTTCAAACTATACTACAAGGCTACAGTAACCAAAACAGCATGGTACTGGTACCAAAACAGATATATAAACCAATGGAACAGAACAGAGGCCTCAGAAATAACACCACACATCTACAACAATCTGATCTTTGACAAACCTGACAAAACAAGCAATGGGGAAAGGATTCCCTATTTAATAAATGGTGTTGGGAAAACTGGCTAGTCACATGCAGAAAACTGAAACTGGACCCCTTCCTTACACCGTATACAAAAATTAACTCAAGATTGATTAAAGATTTAAACATAAGACTTAAAACAATAAAAACTGTAGAAGAAAACCTGGGCAATATCACTGAGGACATAGGCATGCACAAATATTTTATGATGAAAACACCAAAAGCAAATGCAGC
>NW_016830264.1:0-796 GCF_001698545.2 Rhinopithecus bieti
TAAACTGTCTGTACTCTGATTACATCTCCACTGGGCTTTAAACTCATAGCTTTTTGATCCTGAATCAAGTCTCAATTTTTGACACCTGCATACTTAGTTTTGTTGTTTCCCAAGTATTTGAAACTCATCTCTTTGTCTTCTGGTATTCCCCAAAGCCTCAGTTAGAAAATTTATCCCATCCCCTTTAAAACCAAACATAATTTCTAGCAATTAGTCAAAAGATTCCATGGAGGAGGAGGTGGCATGGGGAGTCACAACAGTGAACAGGATAATCATAGTGTCTAGCGTCAGTAGAACTTTTAATTGAGTGAAGAAAATACATAATAACATTTAAATAAAATTGATATCATTTGTCTGCATAAACTTTCTGATATCTGAAATCTTCTTCATTGTAAGGTACTATATTTGATACAAAGGTAAGATAAAACAATAAGGCCCTCATGTCTCCTCTTAAGGAACTTACAAATTAGTAAGAAGAAAAATATAATCTGATGATAGTTGAAATTGATAGAATCTGAAACTTCAGAGATCTAGCAAGAGAAAGATAGTAAGATAATATATTCCTTCACTTGCTAAATAGATATGCTGAAAAGTATTGGCACACTGATTATGTGGCCAGCTTTTCTCCAATAAGGAAAAGACAATCATATGGTGTTCATTAGAAAACAATTTATAGATGCCTATAGTCATACATTAACCTACCTTGTAGGATACAAGATAACCTACCTTGTATCTCAAGAATTTGCCTACAAGAGAAGAAAGAACTTATGGGGATTACGGAGAGTAGCTATGGAGA
>NW_016830265.1:0-4649 GCF_001698545.2 Rhinopithecus bieti
GACAAAGGGAATATCCTCAGATGAAAACTAGATAGAACCTTTTTTAGAAACTTCCAGGTGATGTGTGAATTCATCTCCCACAGTTACACTTATGTTTCATCTAGCTGTCAATTAACACTGTCTTTGAGGAACCTGAGAAGGGTTAATTTGAATTGCTTTGAGGCCTACGTTGATAAAGGAAATATCATCAGTTCAAAACGTGAAAGAAGCTTTCTGAGAAACTTCTTTGTGATCTGTGAATTCATCTCACAGAGTTACAACTTAGTCCTCAGGAAGCTGTTGGCTAACACTCTTTTCTTGGAATCTGCAAAGTGATATTTGGGAGACTATTGGGGCCCACGGTGAAGGAGGAAATATCCTCAAATAGTAACCAGAGAGAATCTTTCTGAGAGATTGCATTCTGATGTGGGACTTCATCACACAGAATTTCACCCTTCCCTTCTTGGAACAGTTTGCTAATACTGTTGTCGTTGATTCTTCAAAGTGATATTTGGGAGCTCACTGAGAACTATGGTGAAAAGGAAATATCCTGAGATACAAACTGGAAAAAAGCCTTCTGAGAAACTGCATTGCGATGTGTGAATGCAACTCGCAGACTTACACGTTTCTCTTCAGTGATCAGTCTGCTAATAGTTTTCATGAAATATGTAGTGGGATACTTCTTAACGCAATGAAGCTTATGGTGACAAAGGAAATATCCTCAGATGAAAACTAGAAAGAAGAGTTCGTAGAAACAACTCGGTGATGTGTGAATTCATCTCACAGAGTTATACCTACGTTTCATGGAGCAGTCCATTAACAGTGTCTTTGAGAGACCTGAGAAGGGCTACTTTGGACTGCTTTGAGGCCTACGCTGATAAAGGAAATATCATGAGTTCAAAACGTGAAAGAAGCTTTCTGTGAAACTTCTTTGTGATCTGTGAATTCATCTCACAGAGTTACAACTTAGTGCTCTGGAAGCACTTTGCTAACCCTCTTTTCGTGGAATCTGCAAAGTGATATTTGGGAGCCCATTGGGTCCCATGGTGAAAAAGGAAATATCCTCAGATAATAACTAGAGAGAAGCTTTCTGAGAGATTGCTTTCTGATGTGTGACTTCATCACACAAGTTTCCACCCTTCCATTCTTGGAACAGTTTGCTAACACTGTTGTCGTGGATTCTGCAAAGTGATATTTGGGAGCTCACTGAGGGCTATGGTGAAAAAGGAAATATCCTCAGATCAAAACTGGAAAGAAGCCGTCTGAGAAACTGCATTGCGATGTGTGAATGTAACTCACAGAGTTACAACTTTCTCTTCAGTGATCAGTCTGCTAACACAGTTTTCTTGAAATCTAAAATGGGATACTTCTTAGCGCAAAGATGCTTATGGTGATAAAGGGAATATCCTCAGATGATAACTAGAAAGAACCTTTTTTAGAAACTTCCAGGTGATGTGTGAATTAATCTCCCAGAGTTACACTTATGTTTCATCTAGCTGTCAATTAACACTGTCTTTGAGGAACCTGAGAAGGAAGAGTTGTGAGAAACTGCATTTTGACTTGTGAATAGAACTCACAGTGTTACACTTTCCTTTTCATTGATCCGTTTGCTAACACTCTTTTCTTGTAATCTGCATTGGGATATTTCTTTGTGCAATGAAGCTGACAGAGACAAAGGAAATATCCTCACATAAAAACTAGAAAATCTCTTTCTGAGAAACTTCTTTGTGATATGTGAATTCATCTCACCGATTTACAACTTTGTCTTCACGAAGCAGTTTGCTAACACTGTTGTCGTGGAATTTGCAAAGTGAATTTGGAAGCCCATGGAAGCCCATGGTGAAAACGGAAATATCCTCAAGGAAAATGTAGAAAGAAGCTTTCTGAGAAATTGCTTAGTGATTTGTGAATTCGTCACAAAGACATTCACCTTTCCCTTCTTGTAGCAGTTTGCTAACCGTGTTTTCGTGGAATCTGCCAAGTGATATTTGGGAGCGCATTGAGTCTTATGGTGAAAACGGAAATATCCTCAGCTAATAACTAGAAAGATGCTTTCTCAGAAGTTGCTTTCTGTTGTGTGAATTCATAACACAGAGATTCACTTTTCCCTTCTTGTAGCAGTTGTCCTGTTATCGTGGATTCTGCCAAATGATATTTGGGAGGTCATTGAGGGTTATTGTGAAAAAGGAAATATCCTCAGATAAAACTGGAAAGAAGCGTTCTGACAAACTGCATTGTGACATGTGAATGCAACTCACAGAGTTACACTTTCCTTTTCATTGATCCGTTTGCTAACAGTCTTGTCTTAAAATCTGCATTGGGATATTTCTTAGCTCAATGAAGCTGACTGTGACAAAGGAGATGACCTCAAATAAAAAGTGGAAGGTAGCTTTCTGAGAAACTTCTTTGTGACATGTGAGTTCATCTCACCGAGTTACAACTTTGTCTTCACGAAGAAGTTGGCTAACACTGTTGCCGTTGAATCTGCATAGTGATATTTGGGAGCGCATTGAAGCCCATGGTGAAAACGGAAATATCCTCATGTAAAAACTAGAAAGAAGCTTTCTGAGAAATTGCCTTTTGATATGCGAATTCATCACACAGAGATTCACCTGTCCCTTCCTGTAGCAGTGTGATAAAACTGTTTTCGTGGATTTTGCAAAGTGATATTTGGGAGCTTTTGTGATATGTGAATTCATTTCAAAATGTTACACCACTCTTTCATGGAGGAGTTTGCTAGCACTGACTTTGTGGAAGCTCAGAAGTTATGTCTTGATTACCGTTGAATCCCATGGTGAATAATGAAATATCTTCAGACAAATCTACAGAGAAGCCTTCTCAGAAACTTCTCTGTTGTGGGTGAATTCAGCTGACAGTGTTAGATGATTGTTTTCATTCAGAAGCTTGCTAACAGTGCTTTCGCAGAAACTGCAATAAGACACACGGTGGCGCTCTGAGACAACCTCAGCTCAAACAAGAAAGAAGCTTTCTGAGAAACTGCTCTGTGATGAGTGAATTCAATTCACTGTGTTACTCTTGTATTTCATGGAGCCGTTGGCTAGCCCTGTTTTTGTGGTATTTGAGAACTGATATTTCGGATCCCTTTGAAGACTATAGGGCCAAAGGAAATATCCTCCGTTAAAAATGAGAAAGAAACTTCTGAGAAACTTCAATGTGATCTGTGAATTCATCTCACAGTGTTACATCTTTCTTCTCATGAAGCCGTTCGCTAACACTATTCTCATGGAATTTGCAAAGTGATATTTGGGAGCCCAGTGAGGGTTATGGTAAAAAAGGAATTATCCTCAGATAAAAACTGGAAGAAAACGTTCTGAGAAACTGCATTGTGACCTGTGGATACAACTCACAGAGTTACACTTTCCTTTTCATTGATCCGTTTGTGGACACTCTTTTCTTGAAATCTGCATTGGGATATTTCTTAGCACAATGAAGCTGACGGAGACAAAGGATATATCCTCAGATAAAAACTAGAAAGTAGCTTTCTGAGAAACTTCTTTGTGATATGTGAATTCATCTCACCGAGTTACAACTTTGTCTTCATGAAGCAGTTTGCTAACACTATTGTCGTGGAATCTGCAAAGTGATATTTGGGAGCTCATTGAGGCACATGGTGAAAATGGAAATATTGTCAGAAAAAAAATAGAAAGAAGCTTTCTGAGAAATTGCTTTGTGATGTGTGAATTCATCACAAAGAGATTCATTTTTCCCTTCTTGTAGTAGTTTGCTAACACTGTTGTCGTGGAATCTGCAAAGTGATATTTCGGAGCTCAGTGAGGGCTATGTTGAAGAGGAAATATCCTCAGATGAAAACTGGAAAGAAGTATTCTGAGAAACTGCATTATGATGTGTGAATGCAACTCACATAGTTACAGTTTTCTATTCAGAGATCAGTCTGTTAACACAGTTTTCTTGAAATCTGCAATTGGCCACTTCTGAGCGCAATGAGGGTTACAGTGACAAGGGAAATATCCCCAGACAAAAACCAGAAAGAAGCTTTCTTTGAAACTTTTTTGTGATGTGTGAATTCATCTCACAGAGTTACACTTCCATTTCATGGATCAGTCGATTAACACTGTCTTTGAGGAACCTCAGAAGGGCTACCTTGGATCGCAGTAAGGCCTACGCTGTTACAGGAAATATCCTCCATTAAAAACGTGAAAGAAGCTTTGTGACAAACGTCGTTGTGATATGTGAATTCATCTCACAGAGTAACAACTTAATCTTCAGGAAGCAGTTTGCTAACAGTGTTTTCGAGGAATCTGCAAAGTGATATTTCAGAGCGCATTGAGACCGATGATGCAATCGGAAATATCCTCAGATAATAACTAGAAAGAAGCTTTCTCAGAAGTTTTTTTCTGATGTGTGAATTCATAACACAGAGATTCACTGTTCTGTTCTTGTAGCAGTTTGCTAACACTGTTGTCATGGATTCTGCCAAATGATATTTGGGAGGTCATTGAGGGCTATTGTGAAAAAGGAAATATCCTCAGATAAAAACTGGAAAGAAGCGTTCTGACAAACTGCATTGTGACATGTGAATGCAATTCACAGAGTTACACTTTCCTTTCCATTGATCCGTTTGCTGACACTCTTGTCTTGAAATCTGCATTGGGATATTTCTTAGCACAATGAAGCTGACGATGACAAAG
>NW_016830265.1:6129-18116 GCF_001698545.2 Rhinopithecus bieti
GATGTCTTGGATATCGTTGAATCGCATGCTGTATAATGAAATATCTTGAGACAAATCTGCAGAGAAGCCTTCTCAGAAACTTCTTTGTTGTGCGTAAATTCAGCTCACAGTGTTAGATTATTGTTTTCATTCAGAAGCTTGCTAACAGTGTTTTCACAGAAACTGCAATGAGACACTCAGTGGAGAACCGAGACCACAAATAACCTCAGCTCAAACAAGAAAGAAGCTTTATGAGTAACTGCTCTGTGATGTGTGAATTCAACTCACTGAGTTACTCCTGTATTTCATGGAGTCGTGGGCTAGCCCTGTTTTTGTGGAATCTGAGAACTGATATTTCGGATCTCTTTGAAGAGTACAGGGCAAAGGAAATATACTCAGATAAAAGCTAGAAAGAAGCTTTTGGAGAAATTGTTTACTAATTCCGGAATTTCTTTTGGAGAAAAAGCTACCAAGAGACATTCGGGAGTATAGGGACGGCTCATTTGGAAATGCTCTTTAGAATATGCTGAAAAAGAAATAACCTCAGAGGGAAACCAAAAGGAAGCTTTCTGTGAAACTGCTCTGTGTCACGAGGGGGTCCGCTCACACAGCTAAGATTCTCTTTTCATTGAGCAGTATCACAATAAGGTTTTTGTTTACTCTGCGAAGTGATATTCAGCAGCGCTTTGAGGCTTACAGTGAAAGGAAATGTCTTCACATAGAAACCGAAGAGAAGGTTTCTGAGGAGCTGCTTTGTGACATATGCATGAAACCTGCAGACAAACTTTCAGAGCAACTGCTTTGCGATGTGTGTATTCATCTCATAGAGTTAAACCATTCTTTGGATTGAGCAGTTTGAAATCACTGTTTCTGTGGAATATGAGAAAGGACATTTGGAAACGCTCTTTAGAATATCTTGAAAAGGACATAACCTCAGAGAGAAACCAGAAGAAATCTTGCTGTGAAACTGCTCTGTGTCACGTGAATTCCGCTCACACAGTGAAGCTTCTCTTTTCATTGAGCTGTATCATAACACTGTTTTACTTTAGTCTGTGAAGGGATGTTCTGGAGGGCTTTGAGGCTTACGGAGAGAAAGGAAACGTCTCCAGATAGAAACTGGTGAGAAGCTTTCTGAGAAGCTGCTTTGTGACGTGTGCATTCCACTCAAAGAAATATACGTTTCCTCTCCTAGAGGATTCCAGAATCCCTTTTGGAGTAAAAGCTATCAAGAGATATTCGGGAGTATAGCGAAGACTATGGTGAAAAAGGAATTATACTCAGACAAAAACTGGAAAGAAGATTTCTGTGAAACTGCTTTGTGTTAGTTATATTTATTCATATTGCACAGTTAAAATTTTAATTATATTATGCAGTTTGGAAACTCCGTCATGCACAGATCTGCGAGGGGACATTCGGGAGCACATTCAGGCCTATGGTGAAAGAGGAGATATCTTCAGATAAAAATAGGATAGAAACTTTCTGAGAAACTACTTTGTGATGTATGCATTCCACTAAGGGAGTTATAGCTCTTTTCTCACAAGGCAGTGTTGGAATACTCTTCCTGTGAAACTGAAAAAGTGATATTTCGGAACGCATTGATGACTATGGCGAATAGTGAAATATACTGAAATAAAATCGAGGAAGACACGTTCCAAGAATCTTCTCTCTAATATGTGCTTTCACTTCACAGAGTTAATGTTTACCCTATGTTGCCCAGTCTCGAAACTCTGTCTTTGAAGAATCTGTGAAAGGATATTTAGTGATGCGCAGAGGCTTGTGTTGAGCGAGAAAATGTCTTCCGATGAAACCTGCAGAGAAACGTTCTGAGCAACTGCTTTGCTATGTGTGTATTCCTCTCCTAGAGTTAAACCATTCCTTGGATTGAGCAGCTTGAAATCACTGTTTTTGTGGAATCTGAGGAAGGACATTTGGGAACGATCCTTAGAATACGGAGAAAGAAATATCCTCAGGTAAAATCCAGAGGAAAGATTTCTCTAAAACTACTCTGTGTCATCTTAATTCCTCTCACTCAGAAAAGCCTCTCTTTTCAATGAGCAGTTTTCTAGCCCTGTGTGTGTCTAGTGTGTGATGGGATATTCGGGATCACTTTGACGCTAATGGAGAAAAAGGAAATATGTTCAGACCGAAATGGGGAAAAGCTTTCCGAGGAACTGCTGTGACGTGTGCATTCCAGTCACAGTGCTATACCTCTCTTCTCATACAGCATCGGGGAAACCCTTTTGGTGGAACAGGTACCAAGTGATATTCGGGAGCATGTTGATGCTGATGGTGAAAAGGGAAATAGCCTCAGACAAAAACTGGAAAGAGGCTTTCTAGGAAACTACTCTGTGATATTTGTAATCATCACACATAGATAAAGCTTTCTTTACCCTACGCAGCTTGGAAACTGTCATGGATGGATCCACGATGGAACCTTCAGGAGCACATTCTGGACTATGGTGAGAAAGGAAATATCTTCAGATAAAAACTAGAAAGAAGCTTTCTGTGAATCTGCTTTTTGCTATGTTTATTCATCTCACGTAGATGAAGCTTTCTTTACATTATGCAGCTTTGAAACTCCCTCGTGAATAGATCCATGAAGAGATATTTGGTATCACATTCAGGTCTATGGTGAAACAGGAAATATAGTCAGATAAAAACTGGAGAGAAGCTTTCTGAGAAACTGCTTGGTGATGTGTGCATTCCACTCAGGGAGTTACAACTTTCTTCTCCTCAGGCACAGTTTGAACACTGTTCCTGTAAAACCAAAAGATATTTGGAACACATTGAAGACTATGACAAAAAGTGAAATGTCGTCCAATAAAAAACAGAAAGAAGCACTCGAAGAAACCGCTCTCTGACATGTCGATTCTTTTCACAGGGTTAAAGCTTACTCTACAATTCCCAGTTTGAAAGTCGGTCTTTGAGGGTTCTGTGAAGGGATAGTAAGTGGTGACCGGAGGCCTGTGTGAGACAAGGAAATGTCTTCCATGGAAAAGTGGAGAGAAACTGTCTGCGCAACTCTTTTGTGGTGTTTGCATTCATCTCATAGAGTTAAATCATTCTTTGTATTGAGCAGTTTGAAATCACTTTTCTGTCGAATCTGAGAAAGGACATTTGGAAACGCTCTTTAGAATATCCTGAAAAAGAAATAACCTCAGAGAGAAAGCAGAAGGAAGCATTCTGTGAAACTGCTCTGTGTCGTCTTAATTCCTCTCACTCAGGTAAGCCTCTCTTTCTATTGAGCAGTTTTCTAGCCCTGTGTATGTTTAGCATGTGATGGGATATTCGGGAGTGCTTTGAGGCTAACGGTGAAAAAGGAAATATGTTCAGACAGAAACTGGAGAGAAGCTTTCCGAGGAACTGCTTTGTTATGTGTGCATTCCAGTCACAGTGTTATACCACCCTTCTTATACAGCGTCAGGGATACCCTATTGGAGAAACAGGTACCAAGTGATATTCGGGAGCATGTTGATGCCGATGGTGAAAAGGGAAATAGCTTCAGACAAAAACTGGAAAGAAGTTTTCTATGAAACTACTCTGTGAACGATCCTTAGAATATGGAGAGAGAAATATCGTCAGGTAAAATCCAGAAGGAAGCTTTCTGTGAAACGGCTCTGTGTTATCTTAATTCCTCTTACTCTGATAAGCCTCTCTTTTCATTGAACAGTTTTCTAGCCCTGTGTATGTTTAGCATATAATGGGATATTCGGGAGCACTTTGAGGCGTACAGTGAGAAAGGTAACGTCTTCAGATAGATACTGGAGAGAAGCTTTTTGAAGACCTGCTTTGTGACGTGTGCATTCCACTCACAGAAATATACCATTTTTCTCCTAAAGTATTCTGGAATCCCTTTTGGAGAAAAGCTACCAGGAGATATTCAGGAGTATATTGAGGGCTGTAGTGGAAAAGGAAATATCCTCAGACAAAAACTGAAAGAAGATTTCCGTGAAAATGCTTTGTGTTAGATATATTTATTTGTCCCGCATAGTTAAAACTTTAATTATATTACGCAGTTTGGAAACTCTGTCATGCAGAGACCTGCGAAGTTATGTTCGGGACAAATTCAGGCCTATGGTGAAAGAGGAGATATCTTCAGATAAAAACTAGATAGAAGCTTTCTGAGAATCTACTTTGTGATGTATGGATTCCACTGAGGGAGTTATAGCACTTTTCTCACAAGGCAGTGTTTGAACACTTTTCCTGTGAAACCGAAGAAGTGATATTTAGGAATGTATTTAGGACTATGGCGAATAGTGAAAAATACTGCAATAAAATCAAAGAAGAAGCGTTCCAAGAATCTGCTCTCTGATATGTGCATTCACTTCACAGAGTTAATGCTTACTCTGTGTTGCCCAGTTTTGAAACTCTGTCTTTGAAGAATCTGTGAAGGGATATTTAGTGACGCCCGGAGGCTTGTGGTGAGCGAGGAAACGTCTTCCGATGAAACCTGCAGAGAAACGTTCTGAGCAACTGCATTGTGATGTGTGTATTCGTCTCATAGAGTTAAAGCATTCTTTAGATTGAGTAGGTTGAAATCACTGTTTTTGTGAAATCTGAGGAAGGACATTTGGGAACGATGCTTTGAATATGAAGAAAGAAATATCCTCAGGTAAAATCCAGAAGGAAGCTTTCTATGAAACTACTCTGTGTCGTCTTAATTCCTCTCACTCAGATAAGCGTCACTTTTCTTTGAACAGTTTTCTAGCCCTGTGTATGTTTAGCATGTGATGGGATATTCGGGAGCACTTTGAGGCTAAGAGTGAAAGAGGAAATATGTTCAGACAAAAAATGGAGAGAAGCTTTCCGAGGAACAGCTTTGTGACGTCTGCATTCCAATCACAGTGTTATAACTCTCTTCTCATACATCGTTGGGGAAACCCTTTTTTAGAAACAGGTACCAAGGGATAATCAGGAGCATGTTGATGCCGATGGTACAAAGGGAAATAGCCTCAGACAAAAACTGGAAAGAAGCTTTCTAGGAAATTGCTCTGTGATATGTGTAATCATTACACATAGATAAAGCTTTCTTTACATTACATAGCTTGGAAACTGTCATGGACGAATCCACCAAGGGACCTTCAGGAGCACATTCTGGACTATGGTGAAAAAGGAAATATCTTAAGATACAAACTGGAAAGAAGCTTTCTGTGAATCCGCTTTTTGCTATGTTTATTCATCTCACATAGATGAAGCATTCTTTACAATACACAGCTTGGAAACTCCCTCGTGGATGGATCTGAAGGGATATTTGGGATCACATTCTGGCCTGTGGTGAAACAGAAAATATAGTCAGATAAAAACTGAAGAGAAGCGTTCTGAGAAACTGCTTGGTGATTTGTGCATTCCACTCAGGGAGTTATAAATTTTTTTCTCATAAGGCACAGTTTGAACACTGTTCCTGTAAAACCAAAAGACTGATATTCGGAGCACATTGAAGAGTATGGCAAAAAGTGACATGTTGTCCAATAAATAACAGAAAGAAGCACTAGACGAATCTGCTCTCTGATATGTCCATTCTTTTCACAGGGTTAAATCTTACTCTACATTTCCCAGTTTGTAAGTGGGTCTTTGAGGTTTCTGCGAAGGGATAATAAGTGGCGACTGGAGGCCTGTGTGAGACAAGGAAATGTCTTCCATCAAAAATCGGAGAGAAGCTTTCTGCGCACCTCTTTCGTGATCTTTGTATTCATCTCATAGCGTTAATAATTCTTTTGATTGAGCAATTTGAAATCACTGTTTCTGTGGAATCTGAGGAAGGACATTTTAAACGCTCTTTAGAATATCCTGAAAAGAAATAACCTCAGAGAGAACCAGAAGGAATCTTTCTGTGAAACTGCTCTGTGTCACGTGAATTCTGCTCACACAGTTAAGCTTCTCTTTTCATTGAGCTGTATCATAACACTGTTTTGTTTAATTGGCGAAGAGATATTCTGGAGGGCTTTGAGGCTTACATTGAGAAAGGAAACGTCTTCAGATAGAAACTGGAGAGAAGTTTTCTAGGGAGCTGCTTTGTGACATGTGCATTCCACTCGCAAAATATACCTTTCTTCTCCTAGAGGATTCCGGTATCCCTTTTGGAGAAAAGCTATCAAGATATATTCAGGAGTATAGTGACGACTATGGTGAAAAGGGAATATCCTCGGACAAAANCTGTGTGAGACAAGGAAATGTCTTCCATCAAAAATCGGAGAGAAGCTTTCTGCGCACCTCTTTCGTGATCTTTGTATTCATCTCATAGCGTTAATAATTCTTTTGATTGAGCAATTTGAAATCACTGTTTCTGTGGAATCTGAGGAAGGACATTTTTAAACGCTCTTTAGAATATCCTGAAAAAGAAATAACCTCAGAGAGAACCAGAAGGAATCTTTCTGTGAAACTGCTCTGTGTCACGTGAATTCTGCTCACACAGTTAAGCTTCTCTTTTCATTGAGCTGTATCATAACACTGTTTTTGTTTAATTGGCGAAGAGATATTCTGGAGGGCTTTGAGGCTTACATTGAGAAAGGAAACGTCTTCAGATAGAAACTGGAGAGAAGTTTTCTAGGGAGCTGCTTTGTGACATGTGCATTCCACTCGCAAAAATATACCTTTCTTCTCCTAGAGGATTCCGGTATCCCTTTTGGAGAAAAAGCTATCAAGATATATTCAGGAGTATAGTGACGACTATGGTGAAAAAGGGAATATCCTCGGACAAAAAATGGAAAGAAGATTTCTGTGAAACTGCTTTGTGTTAGATATATTTATTCATCTTGCACAGTTAAAACTTTAATTATAATACACAGTTTGGAAACTCCATCCTGCACAGATCCGCGAAGGGACGTTCGGGAGCACATTCAGACCTACAGTGAAAGAGGAGATATCTTCAGATAAAAACTGGATAGAAGCTTTCTGAGAAACTACTTTGTGATGTATGCATTCCACTCAGGGAGTTATACCTCTTTTCTCACAAGGCCATTTTTGAACACTGTTCCTGTGAAACCAAAAGTGATATTTCGGAACGCATTGAAGACTATGGCGAGTAGTGAAATATTCTGAAATAAAATCGAGAAGGAAGCGTTCCAAGAATCTGCTCTCTGATATGTGCATTCACTTCACAGAGTTAATGCTTACACTATGTTGCCCACGTTCGAAACTCTGTCTTTGAAGAATCTGTGAAGGGATATTTAGTGACGTCCTGTGGCTTGTGGTGAGCGAGGAAACGTCCTCAGATGAAACCTGCTGAGAAACTTTCTCACCAACTGCTTTGTGATGTGTGTATTCGTCTCATAGAGTTAAACCGTTCTTTGGATTGAGCAGCTTGAAATCACTGTTTTTGTGGTGTCTGAGGAAGGACATTTGGGAATGATCCTTAGAATATGGAGAAAGAAATATCCTCAGGTAAAATCCAGAAGGTAGCTTTCCGTGAAACTGCTCTGTGTCATCTTAATTCCTCTCCCTCAGATAAGTCTGTCTTTCATTGAGCAGTTTTCTACCCCTGTGTATGTTTAGCATGTGATGGGATATTTGGGAGCACTTTGAGACTAATGGTGACAAAGGAAATATGTTCCAACCGAAACTGGAGAGAAGCTTTCCGAGAAACTGCTTTCTGAAGTGTGCATTCCAGTCACAGTGTTATACCTCTCTTCTCATACAGCATCGGGGAAACACTTTTGGAGAAACAGGTATCATGTGATATTCGGAAGCATGTTGATGCCAATGGAGAAAAGGGAAATAGCCTCAGACAAAATGTGGAAAGAAGATTTCTAGGAAACTACTATGTGATATGTGTAATCATCTCACATAGATAAAGCTTTCTTTATATTATGCAGCTTGGAAACTGTCATGGACGGAACCACGAAGGGACCTTCAGGAGCACATTCAGGACTATGTTGAAAAAGGAAATATCTTCAGATAAAAACTGGAAAGAAACTTTCTGTGAACCTGCTTTTTGCTATGTTTATTCACCTCCCATCCATGAAGCTTTCTTTACATTACACACCTTGGAAACTCCCTGCTGGATGGATCCACAAAGGGTTATTTGGGATCACCTTTGGGCCTATGGTGAAATAGGAAATATAGTCAGATAAGAACTGGAGAGAAGTTTTGTGAGAAACTGCTCGGTAATGTGTGCATTCCACTTAGGGAGTTACAACGTTCTTCACATAAGGCACCGTTTGAACACTGTTCTTGTAAAACCAAAACACTGATGTTTGGAGCACATTGAAGACTATGGCAAAAAGTGAAATGTCGTCCAATGGAAAACAGAAAGAAGCACTCGAAGAGACTGCTCTCTGACATGTCCATTCTTTTCACTGGATTAAAGCTTACTCTACATTTCCCACTTTGAAAGTCGGTCTTTGAGGGTTCTGGGAAGGGATTGTCAGTGGTAACCGGAGAACTGTGTGAGGCAAGGAAATATCTTCCATTGAAAATTGGAGAGAAGCTTTCTGCGCAACTGTTTTGTGATGTTTGCATTCATCTCATAGAGTTAAATCATTCTTTGGATTGAGCAATTTGAAATCACTGCTTCTGTGGAATCTGAGAAAGAACATTTGGAAACCTTCTTTAGAATACCCTGAAAAAGAAATACTCTCAAAGGGAATCCAGAAGGAAGTTTTCTGTGAAACTACTCTGTGTAACGTGAATTCCGCACACACAGTTAAGCTTCTCTTGTCATTGGTCAGTATCATAACACTGTTTTTGTTTAGTTTGCCAAGGGATATTCTGGAGCATTTCGAGGCTTACGGTGAGAAAGGAAACACCTTTAGACAGAAACTGCAGAGCAGCTTCCTTTGGAGCTGCCTTGTGACATGTGCATTCCACTCGCAGAAAGATACCATTCTTATCATAGAGGATTCCGGAATTCCTTTTGGAGAAAAAGCTACCAAGAGACATTCGGGAGTATAGGGACGGATATGGTGAAAAAGGAAACATCCTGAGACAAAAACTGGAAAGAAGATTTCTCTGAAACTGCTTTGTGTTAGATATACTTATTCATCTTGCATCATTAAAATTTTTCTTATATTACGCAGTTTGGAAACTCTGTTGTCATGAACAGATCCACGAAAAGATATTCGGGAGCACATTCAGGCCTATGGTGAAAATGTAGGTATCTTCAGATAAAAACTGGATAGAAGCTTTCTGAGAAACTCCTTTTGGTGTATGCATTCCACTCAGGGAATTATACCTCTTTTTCACAAGGCAGTGTTAGAACACCGTTCCTGTGAAACCGAAAAAGTGATATTTCAGGGCCCACTGAGTACTATGACGAATAGTGAAATATACTGAAATAAAATCGAGGAAGAAGCGTTCCAAGAATCTGCTCTCTGATATATGCATTCACTTCAGAGAGTTAATGCTTACTCTATTGCATATAAATTCAGATAAAAACTGGAAAGAAGCTTTCTGTGAATCTGCTTTTTGCTATGTTTATTCATCTCACATTGATGAAGCTTTCTTTACATTACACAGCTTGGAAACTCCCTCGTGGATGGAAGGGAGAAGGGATATTTGGGATCACATTCGATCCTATGTTGAAATAGAAACTATAGTCAGATAAACACTGGAGAGAAGCTTTCTGAGAAACTGCTTGGTGATGTGGGCATTACACTCAGGGAGTTACAAATTTGTTCTTATAAGGCACAGTTTGAACACTGTTCCTGTAAAACCAAAAGAGTGATATTCGTAGCACACTGAAGACTATGGCAAAAAATGAAATGTCGTCCAATAGAGAACAGAAAGAAGCACTCAAAGTAATTGCTCTCTGATATGTCTGTTCTTTTCACAGGGTTAAGGTTTACTCTACATTTCCAGTTTTACAGTCGGTCTTTGAGGGTTCTGTGAAGGCATAGTAAGTGGGAACCAGAGGCCTCTGTTGAGCAAGGAAATGTCTTCCATCGGAAATTGGAGAGACCATTTTGTGCAAGTCTTTTGTGATGTTTGCATTCATCTCATAGGGTTAAATCATTCTTTGGATTGAGCAGTTTGAAATCAACATTTCTGTGGAATCTGAGAAAAGACATTTGGAAACGCTCTTTAGAATATCCTGAAAAAGAAATAACCTCAGAGGGAAACCAGAAGGAAGCTTTCTGTGAAACTGCTCTGTGTTCTGTAAATTCCTCTCACACAGTTCAGGTTTTCCTTTCATTGAGCAGTATCATTGCACTGTTTTTGTTTAGTCTGTGAAGGAATATTCAGGAGTGCTTTGAGGCTTACGGTGAGAAAGAAAACTTCTTCAGATAGAATCTGGAGAGAAGTTTTCTGAGGAGCTGCTTTGTGGCATGTGCATTCCACTCACAGAAATATACCTTTCTTCTCCTAGAGGATTCCGGAATCTCTTTTGGAGAAAGGGCTACCAAGAGACATTCGGGAGAATAGGGACGGCTATGGTGAAAAAGAAAATATCCTCAGAGAAAAATTGGAAAGAAGATATCTGTGAAACTGCTTTGTGTTAGATATATTTATTCATCTCTCATGGTTAAAACTTTTCTTATGTTACGCAGTTTGGAAGCTCCGTCATGCACGGATCTGCAAAGGGACATTCGGGAGCACATTCTCACCTATGGTGAAAGAGGAGATATCTTCAGATAAAACTGGATAGAAGCTTTCTGAGAAACTACTTTGTGATGTATGCATTCCACTCAGGGAGTTATACCTCTTTTCTCACAAGGCTGCGTTTGAACAATGTTCCTGTGAAACCAAAAAACTGACATTTTGGAGCGTATGGAGGACTATGGCGAATAGTAAAATATACTGAAATAAAATAGAGGAAGAAGCATTCCAAGAATCTGATCTCTGATATGGACGTTCACTTCACAGAGTTAGTGCTTACTCTATGTTGCTCAGTTTCGAAATTCTGTCTTTGAAGAATCTATGAAGGGATATTTAGTGACGCCCAGAGGCTTCTGGTGAGTAAAAAACGTATTCTGATGAAATCTGCAGAGAAACGTTCTCAGCAACTGCTTTGTGATGCATTTATTCGTCTCATAGAGTTATAAATTTCATTGGATTGAGCAGATGGAAATCACTGTTTTTGTGGAATCTGAGGAAGGATATTTGGGAACGATGGTTAGAATATGGAGAAGGAAATATTCTCAGGTGAAATCCAGAAGGGAGCTTTCTGTGAAACTGCTCTGTGTCGTCTTAAATCCTCTCACTCAGTTAAGCCTCTCTTTTCATTGAGCAGTTTTCTAACCTTGGTATGTTTATCGTGTAATGGGATATTCGGGAGCAGTGTGAGGCTTACGGTGAAAAGGAAATATGTTCAGACCAAAATGGACAGAAGCTTTCCGAGGAACTGCTTTGTGACGTGTGCATTCCACTCACAGTGTTATACCTCTCTTCTCATACAGTGTCAGGTAAACCGTTTTGGAGCAACAGGTACCAAGTGATATTCGGGAGCATGTTGATGCCGGTGGTGAAAAGGGAAATACCCTCAGAAAAAAACTGGAAGGAAGGTTTCTAGGAAACTACTCAGTGATATGTGTAATCATCTCACATAGATAAAGCTTTATTTACATTACGCAGCTTAGAAACTGTCCTGGACGGATCCATGAAGGGACCTTCGGGAACACATTCAGGACTATGGTGAAAAAGGAAATATCTTCAGATAAAAACTGGGAAGAAGCTTTCTGTGAATCTGCTTTTTGCTATGTTTATTCATCTCACAGATATGATGCTGTCTGTACATTACACAGCTTGGAAACTCCCTGCTGGATAGATCCACGAAGGGATATATGGGATCACATTTGGGCCTATGGTGAAATAGGAAATATAGTCAGATTAAACTAGAGAGAAGCCTTCTGAGAAACTGCTTCATGATGTGAGCATTCCACACAGGGAGTTGTAACTTTCTTCTCATAAGGCACAGTTTGGACACTCTTCTTGTAAAACCAAAAGAGTGGTATTCAGAGCTCATTGAAGACTACGGCAAAAGTGAAATGTTATCCTATAAAAAAGAGAAAGAAGCACTCGAAGATACTGCTCTCTGACATGCCCATTCTTTTCACAGGGTTAAAGCTTCCTCT
>NW_016830266.1:0-1248 GCF_001698545.2 Rhinopithecus bieti
TAGATAAACATAAACTTTAGCCCAACAGTAAAATCTACACCTACTTACTTGTATACAATTTCAGCTAGATTGTATCCTTTGAGAAATAACATCATAGTCTTGAAGCACCAATTTGGGCTTTTTTTTTTTTTTTTTTTGAAACGGAGTTTCGCTCCTGTTGCCCAAGCTGGAGGGCAATGGCACAATCTTGGCTCACTGCAACCTCTGCCTCCTGGGTTCAAGCGATTCTCCTGCCTCAGCCTCCCAAGTAGCTGGGATTACAGGCATCCACCACCATGCTTGGCTAATTTTTTTTAATTTTAGTAGAGGTGGAGTTTCAACATGTTGGCCAGGCTGGTCTTGAATTCCCGACCTCAGGTGATCTGCCCGCCTCAGCCTCACCAAGTGCTGGGATTACAGGCGTCAGCCACCAAGCCCAATCTGGGGGTTTCTTTTTAAGGTGTGGGACTAAAAGAAACAAATATAGCTTTTTCTATAGGCAAATTGAAGTTGTCATTTCAATTCCACTCAACTTATACAAGACCCATGTCTTTAAATTACATTTAAAATGTATGAAAACCTAACTAAAATAAATGTCAACTCTTGCATCAAATTCTGTCTCCATGCTGGGTGCAGTTGCTCATACCTGTACTCCCAGCAATTGGGGAAACTGAGGCAGGAGGATTGCTTCAGCCCAGAAGTTTGAGACCAGCTTGGGCAACATAGGCAGACCCCATCTCGGTCAAAAATTTTAAAAATTGGTTGGGCGTGGTGGTGTGTGCCTGTAGTCCCAGATACTCAGGAAGCTGAGGTGGGAGGATCGCTTGAGCCCAGGATGTTGAGGCTGCAGTGAGCCATGCTCACACCACTGCACTCCAGTCTGAGTAACAGAGCAAGGCCCTCAAAAAAGAAGAAGAAGGAGAAGGAGAAGGAGAAGGAGGAGAAGGAGAAGGAGGGGAAGGAAGGGGAAGGAAAAAAAAAGAGACAGTGTTGTGTTGTGGTTAGGAGAATGACTCTGGAGCAAGCCCTTGGATAACGATGTCTTGTCCATTAAGAACTAAATAGTATCACCTCTTGTAAAGATCGATTTACACTGGGTGTGGTGGCTCATGCCTGTAAACTCAGCAATTTGGGAGGCTGAGCAGGAGAAGTGCTTGAGGCCAAGAATTCAATATCAGCCTGAACAATATAGGGAGATCCTGTCACTACAAAAATAAATAAATAAATAAATAAATAAATAAATAAATAAATAAATAAATTTAATTAAAA
>NW_016830267.1:0-252 GCF_001698545.2 Rhinopithecus bieti
GGGCTGTGACCCTGGACTGGAGTTCGGCAAGATGCTCCATGGGGAACTGGGTGAAGGGCTGTGACCCTGGACTGGAGTTCCGCAAGATGCTCCGTGGGGGAACTGGGTGAAGGAAGGTCTGTGACCCTGGACTGGAGTTCGGCAAGATGCTCCGTGGGGGAACTGGGTGAAGGGCTGTGACCCTGGACTGGAGTTCGGCAAGATGCTCCGTGGGGGAACTGGGTGAAGGGCTGTGACCCTGGACTGGAGTTC
>NW_016830268.1:0-2773 GCF_001698545.2 Rhinopithecus bieti
CTAGTTGATTTGCGTAGAGGTGTTTATAGTATTCTGTGATGGTAGTTTGTATTTCTGTGGGATCGGTTGTGATATCCCCTTTATCATTTTTATGGCATCTATTTGATTCTTCTCTCTTTTCTTCTTTATTAGTGTTGCCTAGGGGTCTATCAGTTTGTTGATCTTTTCAAAAAACCAGCTCCTGGATTCATTGATTCTTTGAAGGGTTTTTTTGTGTCTCTATCTCCTTCAGTTGTGCCTGATCTTAGTTATTTCTTGCCTTCTGCTAGCTTTTGAATTTGTTTGCTTTTGCTTCTCTAGTTCTTTTAATTGTGATGTTAGGGTGTCAATTTTAGATCTTTCCTGCTTTCTTTTGTGGGCACTTAGTGCTATCAGTTTCCCTGTACACACTGTTTTAAGTGTTACTTTTGATTAATTCCTTGTTACTCTATAATTCTTTCTAATGCCAATGAGATTATTTTTGTTATTATGATTTAAAATGATTATTCTTGGTTTAAAAATTATTTAATTTTCCATATTATATTTTATCTAGTTACACTTACTAGATTTTTATTTATTATGATATTGTTAACATTTTAAATTGTAAAATATAAATATTACACTAATCTCGATTATTAGTATTTTTTCCACACTATTTACAATCACATTTTTCCTGTATTGCAGTTAGCTATAACATTAAGAACAGTGTTGAGAATTAATTATTTTAAGCCCCCTTTAATTTTTTTATTTGAATGTAATTAAAACATTTTACTCTTTTATTACCTATAATGTTTTATTTGGTTGGGGTATATTTATCCAGAAAATATTTTGAATATTTCATATAATTTTATGTAGCATTTTAGTAACAAAAATTGTAAAGCATATCTTAATCCTTATATGTTTTCTCCTTTAATTTGTTGATGAATTTCCAAATTTGACACATTAGCATTTTAAAATAAATTTTACTTGTTCATATTACTACTGTTATCATAGTGACATAGTTTCAAACTTTCGCCTAGGCTGGAGTGAGTACAGGCTCACTACATCCTTAAACTCCTGGACTCAAATGATTCTTCTGCCTCAGTCTCCCTAGTAACTAGGATTACAAATGCATGACATCATATTTAGCTATTTTTTTTTTTTTCATTTTTTAGTAAAGACAACGTGTTGCTATGTTGCCCAGGCTGGTCTTGAGCTCCTGGGCCTCAAGCATTCCTCTCCCAAAAGTGGTGGGATTATGTTAATGGAATATACTGCCAGAATATTTTGTAAATATTTAATATAGGATATTGCCAACTATATTTATACAAGGGTTTGGGTAACTTTATTGGCTTTTTATGTACAAGTTGTTCAGATTTTCTTATGTTTATACTAAGTTTATAAAATGAGTTGCTCAATATGTATACTTTACTATGCACTGAAATATTTGAGTGATATATGGAATGCATATACTTCACTGTTTAGAGTGTGTTTTTCTATAAATATATCTTGGATTTGTTCCATTAATCTTATTTTATTTAATGCTGGATAGAAGCACAAAATATTAGTTTAAAGAAGAAAGGTATATAGAGTAAAAAAAATACAATCTTTTATGTATCCAGCTGTCAACTAAAGAGTGATAATATTAACGATAACCAAGAAGTCTTACTTAACTGGGATTCTCCTTTACCTTACCTTTTTTGTTGTTGTCATTACAGAAGGTAACAAAAATGGATGAGTCCTTTGAATATTTTTTCTATGCCAACTGTCCCTTTATCATGTTAAGCTCTGTCAGTGAAGGGCACTGGGGAGTCATCACAAGACTAACAGGTCCTTCTTACCAGCTGGTTAAGCAGGTTCCTGCAGTGCAGACAGCCTCTCCAGTGCATAACTCTTATAGTATACACAGCCAGAGGCACCCACAAGCCAGAGGCCTCCCCAAGCTCACCACTCAGGTGATTTTATAGCAGAGAACCTATGATGAGGCTCATCCTCATGAATAAGTTTGCCAGGTACCCTTTAGGGTAGATATCTGGCAGCTCTACAAGAGTGGCATCACCCCTCTCCTCTTCCTCTTAGCAGGACATGGTTATGCCTTGTCCACTAGGATCTGGATTTCACTTTAGGATGTCGTGTGTGTGTGTGTGTGTGTGTATGTGTGTGTGCGCTTGTGTGCACATGCACACACATATGTGTGTAGGGGTCTCCTTGCACCCTCAATCTCAGCCTGAGTGATACAGGCTGCTCTTTATAGCTGCTATTCCTATCATGTTTAGAGTTTTATTTGCTTCTTCCTACCCAATGTTTTCTTTCTTAAACCCTGTTACAGTTAATAATGTTTTACATTTACCTTCACTGTCCAAATTCTGTGTAAATTCTCTTTCCTGATTGGACCATAAAAATGTGGATAACTACAATTCATTCAACTTTACAGTCACAGTAGTTCACAATGTGACTATTTCATAATGTATTTATTCGTTCTCCTGTTGATGAACATTTAAGTTCGTATTTTTTTCTATCATAGACAATGCTGCTTATATACATTTCTGATACAAATAAAAGCATTTTTCTGGAGTATGCAAGTATTTCTGGGTTGTAACATATGCATATTACCAAAAAGGCAAACTATTTTCAATATGCTATGCACTTCCACTATACCATATGAAACATGTATTGCTTCATATTTTACCAGTATAGTATTGTCAAATATTTAAGAATTGTCAATTAAATTGCTGCAAAAATGGTATTTCATTGAATTTTTTTTTTTTTTTTTTTTTTTTTTTTTTTTTTTTTTTTTTTTGGGGGTTTTTTCTTT
>NW_016830268.1:6771-9004 GCF_001698545.2 Rhinopithecus bieti
AAAAAAAAAAAAAAAAAAAAAAAAAAAAAAAAAATTAAAATGTTCTCTGAAATGGGTGTCTAAGAAATGTACTATAAAAATTTTCATATAAACTGGGCAAGAGTGGCAGTTCTTTACCTTTCCGACAAGTAACGAGGAGGTTGGTGAAACTACCTTCTTACTTTTGCACATTAACTCTGTGTTTCCTTTTTAGCTTTTAATTTATGTCAGTTCTGCAAAAGTCATTACATATTATTCCATTCAACACACTCATCAGTCTAGTCATAAGTCAATTAAGTCACATGTAAAGATTTAATTAAAATTTGATATAAAATTTGGTAAAGGGGTATTTTCTGAGTTGGAGCAAAAAAAATATAGTTGAAATTTTTGTTTAGTGCCACTTAAATATTAGTTATCCAAAGAAGTTACTGTCACTTCACCTGTTACAGTTACCTTCAATTGAACTTTATGAATATTTACTTAGTTAGGTCTCTATACTTGTTGGAATTATTAAACCATGGTACTTGAGCTAGAACTTTACTGAAATGGAAGCAAGAGACTTATAAGCAGATACTTGCAACATAATGATTCAAATGGAGATTTCTAGAGGAGATGACACCCACCCAAATCTTGAAGAGTGACGAATACTAAATTTAATACAATCAAGACTTTTTTAAATTTCTAATTCATATACCTAATATAATATTGTTCAAATATATTAGGTTTTTAATAGATATTACTTTATTAAAGAAGTAATTTGGGCAGAAGGAACAACCAGAGGAAACAGAAGAATATGGAATAGTGTAATATACAGTTTTACCAGAAACTTCACATTAATAAATGTTTTATTTGAGACTGAAAGTGATGAAAAATGTCCTCTATGTGGAAAATCCTGTCCATCATCATTTTAACTGAACGCAGGGTTGAGCTCAAGCCTCATAGGCTACAGAAGCTGAAACTACTGAAAACTTTTTGAGTAAGCTTAGTTTCCCAATCAAGAATCCCTTGATTTCCCAATCAAGGCATTCTTAAAAGAGTACCCACACAATGAAAGAGAAGACATACCCAGAAATATTTATACTTTATTAAAAAGAGCTAATCACATAAGCAGAGGAATAATCTAAAATATTTTCAGCGACAAAAGTACTCTGACCATGAAGAAATAATTTATTAGAGATTTTAGAAATAAAAATGTAAAATTATCAATAATAATAAAACCTCTCAAAAGATAGGTTAAGGGAGAGAACTGATGAATAAATTTTGACCAGAAATATTAGAACATATAATTCTTGGAAAATACAAGTAAAACAAAAGATAAAAAATATATAAAATCATAGCTTAGTGCCATAGAAGAGATTAAGATACTGTTTTAAAGTAAAGATGATTGTATGTGGTGGTATAACTGTTGAAGATAATGTATGAAATAAATAAAATATCAGTAAAATAGAGTATTTTACAATTTTGTGAATTATAAAATGTTCAAAGGCTGAGGCAAAATCTTGACTGCAGTACGTTACTGTGATAGTTAATTTTGTGTGTCAACTTGGAGAGTGTTTGGGGTGAGACTAACATTGAAATTGATAGATGGACTTTGAGTAAGCAGATTGTTCTATATAGTGTAGGTAGGCCTCCTCCAGTCAAACGAAGTTCTCCATAGAACAAAAAGACTGATCTTTCCAGCAAGAGGGAATTCTCCAGCAGACTGCCTTTGCAGTTCATATACACCATTTACTCTCCTGGATCTCAAGCCTGCTGGCTCATACTACATAGTTAAATTTTCTAGTCTTCATAATCATCTGAGCCAGTATCTTATAGTAAGCCTTGTCCTATACATGTGCATAACCTGTTCCTTCTGTGTCTCTGGAGAACTCTGACTAATACAATTGCTTAGATATAAAGTAAGTAAAGGAATCTAACTTATATCTGAAGAATATAATGTGGATGGAAAGCACTTATTTTAGCTACACTAAAAAGTAAAATTATTTATTGGCTCTGACACTATAATTTTGAATTGCCACTGTTTATTTGCATTCTGACCTCAAAATATTATTTATTTTAAAATGCAATATAAAACTAAGGTCTAGAATAAATTATTTTAATTATATATTATAATTTAACTACATACTTAAAGGATGAAAAATAAGGTTAAGAAAAATAAGATAAAACTTGGATACAGATCATATATATAAAATTTATACAAAGGTAAAAAATATGCTGCAAAATTTAATTAAGGATTTAATTAGACAATTAAAAT
>NW_016830268.1:12661-17344 GCF_001698545.2 Rhinopithecus bieti
TCAAAATGACAACCAGAAAATCAAGGGGAATGCACTAATTATCTTGATAATCTTAACTGTGCTAACAAGCAAAATTAAGATAAAGATAAAAATTCTATTTCTCCACCAAATTCTTTAGAAAATCATAAACATCAAAGGGATTTCATCTTCAAAACATATTTCACTTGCCAGGGAGCTTTGTCTACATACTGTTAGTATAATTTCTTGTGTTTCAAATATGAGATATATATTTTTCTCAGTTTTTAACTTAACCTCAATTTTATATAATATAACCATATTTATTTTAGAAAACTCAAACATTACAGAAGGAAAATATTGGCATCTTTGACAACCACCTCCATTATATTCTCCCAAGAATATATTTCTATATTCTCTCTCTTTTCTGTGTACTCTCCCAACTTTATCCTTCCGTTGCTTCTTTCTCTGCCCGTTCTCTTCATCCTCTCCTCTCTTTCTCTCATCTCTTTCTCTCCTTCTTCCTCTCTTTCTCTCCTTCTTCCTCTCTCTCCCTCTCTCTATCTCTTGTGCCAGGGACACAAGAGTAGTTCAGTGTAATTTTTTCTCTGCAGTTTAGAAATATTCCACTTGTTTCTGGCATTCATTATTTTTGTTGAGAGGCCTAATTGGAGTCTAATTTTGTCTCTTCTGGGTGTTCTTTCTCTTCTTCCTGGCTTTTAACATTTTCTTGTTGCTTTTCATATTTGCAGTTTCACTAAAATGATTCAGGCATAGATTTTTAAAAATGTGTTCTGCCTTATATATTTTATAATTAATATAGTTGAGAATTCATGTCATATCAGCTTTTGTTAAAAATCAAGATCTTTTTTTCTTATTTCTGCTCTTTTATTCTTAATCTCTTCTTTCTGGAATACCAAAGACAGAGATAACGCTTTCCAGAATAAAATTAGTAACTCTTCTTAGATACGTCAGAGAATTGAGGTCATGGGACAAACTTCTACCCCAAAATTTAAGAGATTATTACAGATAATCACAATTTATAGAAACAAAAGCCTAGAAGCAGAAGCTACCTCTGAAGCCAGTACAGGGATGGGAAAACTTAAGCTATAATTTATGAATTGCTAGAGACGCCGTATGGATAAGTTTAGCAAAAGTTAAAAATCTCCAGACGGATGCCATCCCCCCTCCCCCGCCACTACTATGAAAATCAACGACTTTGGGAACTTTACCTCCAAGAATCCTACTAGACTCTCACAGTGAAGTAGCCTTTTCAATATATGCTTAGAGCAATCTGTTCTCCTTATCAAGATCTTTTCTCAAGGGAAACTAATTTAGCAAAATATAAACAATGATAGTTTTACCACAGCCTCCCTAGCCCTCAGAAAGGGAAGTATTCAATACTAGCATGTTCTAGCATGGGGTAAGGGAAGTGCCTAGTGAAGACGAGAGGGTTAGTCTCCTCTAATCTTCTATGTGGGTGAAGAGAAATCTTCAACTCCTGTCCTTCCTAGTCTTACCTATAGAGTGAAAACTAAGAACACTTATGAAGTTAGCATGCAAGGAGCACTGGCTCATCAAAAAACTGAGAACTCAACATAAGCTACAGAAATTTTTCACTCTTTCCACATTTTACCACCACCTTAATGGAGTTCTTGCATAATAAGGGATTACAACTGAGAAAGCTGTTTATCTCAAATCTTATTTAAGAAAGAATCTTCAGGGACACAACCCGAGACAACATGGGAAAATAAATCAACTGACAAGAGGAAACTGTAATCTATGAGACCCACAGCTACAGTAAACATTAACAGTCTATTAGATAAACATAAAACCTTGTACTGTACTTAGGTTTAAATATAATAAAATATCTGTAAAAGCTATATGAGGAAAACTATAAGTCTCATGAAAGAAATTAAAGATCTAAACAAATGGAAAGATATTTCATATACATGGATACAAAGCAAGTGATTTTGTGAATATCAACAGACTTCCAACTTAATATGAGAAGGCTAATGATGGAAAATAGCTAACACAGTATTGAAGGAGAACAAATTAGAGGACTGACACAATCTGGCTCCTAAAATTTATGTAATAATTTTATAAGATTTGGTTTACAATAACCAAGAAAGTGTGGCTTTGGCAGACGAAGGGAAAACTAGATCAATGATGTATAATAGAGAGTATAAAATATAGTCAACTGATCTTTAAAAAGGAAGGAAAGGGAATTCCATGTTGCCCTTTCAACAAATCATGCTGAAACAATTCCAACCAAATGAAACAAATTTAGACATAGGCCTTAACCTTTCACAAAAATTAACTCAAAATGGATCATAGAGCTAATGTAAAACACAATATTATAAGCCTCCTAGAAGATAATATAGAAGAATACCTGGTGTCATTGCAGTTAGCAACTGATATTTAGGTACAACAACAAAGCATGATGCCAGAAGAAAACAACAAGTTAGACTCCATTAAAATATATATATTTTTTTGCTCAGTGAAAGACGCTGGTAAGAGAATGAAAAGACAAACCATAGATTGGATAAATCTTTTCAAAGCACATATTTATTAAAGGGCTTGTATCCAAAATATACACAAATTCTTAACATAAAACAAAAAACCCATTTAAAAAATTGTGAAAAATATCTGAACACCTCTCTAAAGAAGATATATAGATGACAAATAAGTATATGGAAAGACGTTCTGCAATACACGTCACTAAAGAATCTCAAATTTTAAAAATGAGATACTACTACACATCTTCTACAATGGCTAAAATTTAAAACACTGACAGTATCAAACGCTTTCGAGAATGCAGAGCAACAGAAACTGTCACTTATTGCTAGTGGCAACGCAAATGGTACAGCCACTTTGGAAGACAATTGGTAGTTACTTAGAAACTAAACATACTGCTATCACACCATCCAGCAACAGTGCTCCTTAGTATTTATGCCAATTGACAAAACTTGAAAGCAAGTAAGATGTCTTTCATTTGGTAGATGATAAATAAACTGTGGCACATTTATACAGTGGAATATTGTTCAGTGATAAAAAGAAATGACCTATCAGGTCATGTAAAGATATGAAAAAAAAATTATCTGAATATTGCTAAGTGGAAGAAACCAATCCGAAAGGGCTTACTGCATGATTTCAACTATATGCCATCTTGAAAAAAGTAAAACTGTGTAATCTGCTATGGACTAAATTAGTGTGTCCCTCTGGAATTCATATGTTGAAACCTAATCTCCAATATGATGGTGTTTTGAGATGAGACCTTTGGGAGCTAATTAGAATCTGAAGGCAGAGTCCTCATGAATGGGATTAGTGCTCTTATAAAAGAGAAACGAGAGAGCGTATTTATCCTTTCTACCATGTAGGGACAAGGTGAGCAGACAGCTGCCTGTCTATGAACCATGTAGCAGGCACTTGGCAGACACTGAATTTGCTAGTTTCTTGAGAAATAAGTTTCTGTTGTTTATAAACCACCCAGTGCATGGCATTTTGTTATTGCAGCTAGTACCGACTAAGAAAGAGATAATAAAAAGTTCAGTGGTTGCCAGGGACTTGTGAGGAAGAGATGAATAAGTGGAGCATAAGGGGTTTTGTGGCAGTGAAAATATTGTAAATGATAATGTAATCATGGCTACATGACATGATGCATTTTAAAAACATATGGAATGTACAACACAATGAGTGAACTTAAACTTGAACTCTGCTTAATAATCACACATCAATATTGGCTCATCAATTGTAACAAATGCACCATGATAATGCAAGATGATCATAGGGGAAAATGTTTGTATTTGGGTGGTGACAGTGTTGAGGTGCTGTATGTGTTTTCTCTGTACTTGGATATTCAATATTTCTATCAACCTAATACTGTTCTCCAAGCAAGTCTGTTAATTAAACTATATTATGATATTAAATTTTCTTCAGAAATAACATTTGTTCTTAATTGTTTCAAATGGAAATTCTTAGGAGGATTTTTTACAAGCAGTTTACAAATGCAGATGGCCAATGAATTTTGTGAAAAAAAATTAAATTTTCCAGTATATTCACAAAATTTTAACACTTCAAAGCTATTCAATAACTGGAACATGTTTTAAAAGTATTTCATTAAATACTTAAAATATCTTTCCACTTTTTCTTTAAAAAAGTGCTTATTCAGTTTTCTGCTAATGCTATCTTCCCCAAAGTTTGTTTGTTTGTTTGTTTGTTTGTTTGTTTGTTTGCTTGTTTTTCTTGAGACAGGGTTTCTCTCTGTTGCCCAGGCTGGAGTGCAGTCGTGCAATCTCGGCTCACTGCAGCCTGGACCTCCTGGGCACAGGTGATTTGCCCACGTCCACCTCCTCCTGGAACTACAGGCATGTGCCACCATGCTTGGCTAAATTTTGTCTGTTTTTTTTTCTTTTAACAGAGATAGGGTTTTGCCACATTTCCAGGCCGGTCTTGAACTCCTGGGCTCAAGCAGTCTGCCCACATCAGCCTCCCAAACTGCTGGGATTATAGGCGGCAGCTACCTTGCTTAGGGTACTCATTTATTTTAGAATTTTATTTTGATTCGAGGGTACATGTGCGTGTTTGTCAAGTGGGTATATCGTGTAATGGTGGAGATTGGACTTCTAGTGTACTCACTGCCCAAATATTGAACATTGAATAGGTAACTTTTCAAACCACACTCCCTTCCCACCCTCCCCACCCTCCTTCCTCCCCTCCCCACCCTCT
>NW_016830268.1:17537-21827 GCF_001698545.2 Rhinopithecus bieti
GTTTGTTTGTTTGTTTGTTTGTTTGTTTGTTTGCTTGTTTTTCTTGAGACAGGGTTTCTCTCTGTTGCCCAGGCTGGAGTGCAGTCGTGCAATCTCGGCTCACTGCAGCCTGGACCTCCTGGGCACAGGTGATTTGCCCACGTCCACCTCCTCCTGGAACTACAGGCATGTGCCACCATGCTTGGCTAAATTTTTGTCTGTTTTTTTTTCTTTTAACAGAGATAGGGTTTTGCCACATTTCCAGGCCGGTCTTGAACTCCTGGGCTCAAGCAGTCTGCCCACATCAGCCTCCCAAACTGCTGGGATTATAGGCGGCAGCTACCTTGCTTAGGGTACTCATTTATTTTTAGAATTTTATTTTTGATTCGAGGGTACATGTGCGTGTTTGTCAAGTGGGTATATCGTGTAATGGTGGAGATTGGACTTCTAGTGTACTCACTGCCCAAATATTGAACATTGAATAGGTAACTTTTCAAACCACACTCCCTTCCCACCCTCCCCACCCTCCTTCCTACCCTCCCCACCCTCCCCACCCTCTTTCCTTTCTGAGTCTCCAGTGTCTAGTATTTTCACATTTATGTCCATGCATATCCATTGTTAAGTGAGAATACAATATTTGATTTTCTACTTCTGAGTTAGCTTTCTTAGGATAATCCTCTCCAGTTTCATCCATCTTGCTGCATCCATCTTTCATTCTTTTTATGGCTGTATAATATTCCATGGTGTATACATACCACATTTTCTGGACACATAGTTTGGTTACTTTTAGATTGGCAATGAAATTTGTATTCATCAAATTTTAAAATTAAAACATTTAGTGTAATTTATTCATTATAAAATTTATACTTGTCTATTTGCAATTCAGTATTTTCTTTGATTTTGATATTTAGTTTAGAAAAAAATAAAATTCTTAAAATTCAATTTCACAAGAAATAATACAACTGTCCATTAAATTATCTATATTGAAGTTAATTCAAGCAGAATAAAAGTTTCCAAATAAATGTTTGGTATTTCTGAATCTTTTGGCTTTAGTTTTTGGTCACATTTATTATTTAATTTGGAATTATTTCTTCCAGAATATCCTTTAAGAATTTCCCACATCAATAATGCACTTTTAATTTCAAACATATTTCAAAAACAGGTGGTCATATAGCAAAAAAAACTACTAAAAAATCTCAGAGGCTTAACACAACAAAGTTTTATGTCTGTCTTTTCACTTCATGTTTACTTCAGGTTAAGATGGGGGTTTACACAATATAGTCACCCATGGTCCCACATTGACAGCTGCTCCACATTGGAAATGCTTATAGGTTCACCAGATCAGGGAGAAGAAAAAAGGGGTGAATGACACTACTTTCAAGATTTTGTTCAAAAGTGACGTATGCCACTTTTACTCACATTTTATAGACCAGTGCAATCACTCGGCCACAACCAACTTCAAAGGGGCAATTCTACCTTATACCTGAAAGTCAGAATGTGAGATAAACACTCTAATCTGCACTTATTGTCACAGGATTTTGGGCGTGTTGCTTTTCTGGCTGGAGACCTCTGTGGCTGGTGACACCTATGCCTGAGTTTTGCTCAGGCTTGCTGGGCTCATTCTGTCAACTCAGCCTAGCAGGCTGTACTCAGCTTGTGCTACCAGCCCAGATCCCATACCTGCCAAGGACAAGCCAGGCACAGAGTGGTTGAAGGGTGTGCGAGTGAGTGAGCATGGTGTCCGGCCATTGCACACAGCCAGACAGGCTAGTTATGGCAAGGTGGGCAGCTTTAAGCACTTGCCCAGGTTCCAGCTCTGTGTGAGACTGTGAATGGACCAGATGCACCACAAGCAGCTTACATGTCTGGCAACAGGATATGAGATGGCACCCAGAAGCTTGGAGATGCCAGGAACTGCAGACCCCCAAAGAGGGTGTCACAGCTCCAGCTTGGGGAGCTTCTAGGTCTGGGGTCCCCAAAGAGATGCAGCTCTTCTCTCTTTCTCTCTTCTCTCTTTCTTGTCACCTGCTATGTGGCAAGCAATGGGCTAGTTTCAGCACTGTTTCTGTTACAGCTCTTTCAGCCTAGCCATTTGGCAGGTCCCGAGTTCTTGTCCCACATCCAGGAAGAATGAGGTACATGGGCAAGTGGAGGATGAGCAAGGTGGGTGAGCAAGGTGAAGAGGTGCTTCATTGAGTGACAGCACAGCTCTGAGGAGATGTGCAGTGGATAGCTCCTCTCCCCAGGCAGGTCATCCTGACAAGAACCCAGCTATCAGCAGAAAGAAGACTCACAGTAGGTAGCTCCTCTCGGCTGGCAGGTCATCCCATTGCCCAAGTCTGGCTGAGTTTGGATGTTTTGTAGGCCTCAGTGGGGAGGCAGTGTGTGCCAACTGGTCCATGGACTGTCATGGGCAGGAGTGGAAAAATCACCATAAGTTCTCACTTTGGTCCCTGGAACTGGCAGCCCAGCCCCCAGGCCTCAGGCTATCCATGGCCTGAAGGTGAGGTTTCACCAGGGATGAGCCCCTTTTTACCCAGGAGTCTCCCTCTGGCCATCATTAATCTGTGATCCATGGTGCCCACGAGCCAAAGCTGTTCATGCCAAGGGGTGCCTGCAGGTTCATGCCAAGCTACCCTTAGCCTCACTACAGGCTCTGTCCAGTGCTCATTGGCATGCAAACTATGGAGGGAGTCAAGGCAGCAGGGGACTGATGTGTCAGCACTGCCTGGAGCATGCACACACCTGGCCAGGTCAACAACTTTGTTCCAAAATCAGAGTGGGAGGCAGGAGCAGGGAAAGGCCAGGCAGCGGGATCAGCCATTTCTGAGCCTTCAGGGAAGGGGGGAATCCTTGGCCCCCAAGAGTGCAGAGATGCCCGTGTCTGCAGCCACTGCTGGGTGACTGCAGCAGCACCTGGGAGGGTGGGGCTCCCGCCCCTCCAACTTGGAAGTGGGAGGTTTCTGCCTGTTCCCAGCTCATATGAATGAATAAAGAAAATGTACTACACACACACACACACACACAGAGTAGAATATTATTGAGCCTTAAAAAAGGAGATTCAGTCATTTGCCACAATATGAATGGATCTAGAGGACATTATCCTAAGTGAAATAAGAAAGAAAGAAAAAAGAATTCTGTATCATCTCACTTATAGGAGGAATCTGAAGAAAAGATCAAATATATAGAGACAGAATAAAACAGTGGTTACCAGGGACCAGTAGAGGAAGTGGAGAGATGTAGGTCAAAGGATATGAAGTAGCAGATAAGTAGGGTTAACAAGTTTATAGATATAATGAGGACTACAGTTAAAAGAATTATATTGAACAGCCTGATGCAGTGGCTCATGCCTGTAATCCCAGCCTCTGGGAGGCCAAGGTGGGCAGATGGCTTGAGGTCAGGAGTTTGGCCAACACAGTGAAACGCTATCTCTACAAAAATACAAAAATTAGCTGGGCATGGTGGAATGCACCTGTAGTCCCAGCTACTCAAGAGGCTGAGGCATGAGAATCGCTTGAATCCTGGAGGCAGAGGTTGCAGTGAGCTGAAATCGCACTACTGCATTCAAACTTGGGCAACAGAGTGAGACTCTGCCTCAAAAAAAAAAAAAAAAAAAAAAAAAAAAAAGAGTATATTTGGGAAATAAGTAAATTTTAGTTGCTCTTGTCACAGAAGTAGGTAACCATGTGAGATGATAGATTACTTAATCTGTTTTACCATACTAACAATTTTTCTGTCTGTATGTATCCCATAACATTATGGTGTAAAGCTCAACATAAACAATAAAATTTATCTATCAAAACAAGAGAATAAAGCAAAAAAAAAAAAAAAAAAAAGTTAAAAGGGAAGAAATGGTAAGAAGAGTAGAGGGAGAGAATGCTTAAACCAAAACCATAAAATCTGGGGTACTTAAGAGTTTAGGCGATTTTAACTTTGGGTTACAGATTGATGTTTTTTTTTATTGTTTTGGGACTGTGAAATTAAAATGTGTATATAAGTGTGATGTGGTGCTGAAGAGAATGTATATTCTGTTGATTTGGGGTGGAGAGTTCTATAGATGTCTATTTGGTCTGCTTGCTGAAGAGATGAGTTCAATTCCTGGATATCCTTGTTAACTTTCTGTCTCATTGATCTGTCTAATGTTGACAGTGGGGTGTTGAAGCCTCCCATTTTTATTGTATGGGAGTCTAAGTCTCTTTGTAAGTCTCTAAGGACTTGCTTTATGAATCTGGGTGTTCCTGTATTTGGTGCATATATATTTAGGATAGTTAGCTCTTCCTGTTGAATTGATCCCTTTACCATTATGTCTCT
>NW_016830268.1:25359-27783 GCF_001698545.2 Rhinopithecus bieti
GTACCTCTACGCAAATCAACTAGAAAATCTAGAAGAAATGGATAATTTCCTGGACACTTACACTCTCCCAAGGCTAAACCAGGAAGAAGTTGAATCCCTGAATAGACCAATAGCAGGCTCTGAAATCTAATGGATTCTTTTAGTGGTTTCATAGTTTCAGGTTTCAAATGTCTTTAATCAATTTTGAGCTGTTTTTTTGTAGATGATGAGAGACAGGAGTCTAGTGTTATTGTTCTTCATATTAATATCTAGTTTTCCCAGTACCATTTATTAAAAATATGATACTTTCCCCAATGTGTGCTCTTGGTACCTTTGTTGAAAATGAGTTGCCTCTCAATATGTGTTTGTGTGTGTGTGTGTTCCCTATTCTGTTCCATTGATCTATGTATCTGTTTTTATTCCAGAACCATGCTGTTATATTATGGCTACTATGGCTTTGATCTCTATTTTGAAGTCAGATAGTGTAATGCCTCCAATTCTGTCCTTTTTGCTCAGGATTGCTTTGGTATTCAAGATTTTCTGTGATACCATACACATTTGAGGATTGCTTTTTACATTTCTGTGAAGAAAGCTATTAGTATTTTGATAGGAATTGCAGTGGACAGGTAAATTGCTTTGGGCATTATGACATTTTACAGTATTAATTATTCCAATTCATAAACATGGGTTATCTTTCCTTTTTCATTTCCTCTTCAGTTGTCTTTATCAGTATTTTTATAATTTTCATTGTAGCAATCTTTCAATTCCTTGGATATATTTCTAGGTATATTATTTTTTGTAGCTATTGTAATTGGGATTGCTGCCTTGATTTCCTTTTCAGATTGTTTGCTGTTGGCATATATAAATGCTATTAGTTTTTTATGTTGACTAAATTTATTTATCAGTCCTACCATTTTTTGGAGAATTTTTTAAGTTTTCTATATAACATAATATTATCTATAAGCGAGGGCAATTTGACTTCTTATTTTGCAGTTTAGACGTCCTTTATTTCTGTCTTTTGCTTAATTTCTCTGGCTAACACTTTCAGTTTTATGTTGAATAAAAATGGTCAAACCGAATATCCTTATCATATTCCCAATCCTAGAGGGAAGGCTTTCAATATTTCCCTATTCCATATTATACTGGCTGTGGGTTTGTGATATATATGACCTTTATTTTTTTAAAAGTATATTCCTTATAAAACCATTTTGTTGATAGTTTTTATCATGAAGATTGTTTAATTTTATCAATGACTTTTAAAGTATTACTAAAAATAATTCTATGGTTTTGTCCTCGATTCCGTTAATGTGATATATCATGGTTATTAATGTGTGTATTTTGAACCATCCTTGCATCCCTGCATTCTGGAATGAGTATCACTTGGTCATGGTGAGTGATCTCTTCCATTGGCATGCATCTTTCCTTTTTTTGTTGTTGTTGTTGTTCTCTTGTATGATTTGGCTGTAAGAATAATACTGGTCTCATAGAGTGAGTTGCAGGCACTTTTTCCTCTTCAATTTTTTGGAATAGTTTGAGTAGAAATGGTACTAGTTCTTTAAATGTTTGGCAGAATTCAGCAATGAAGCCATCAGGTTCTTGACTTTTTTTTTTTTTTTTTGATGGGAGACCATTTAATAACTGCTATTACCTTTTAAACTCAATATTGGTCTGGTCAGGTTTTCTATTTATTCACGGTTGAATCTTGGTAGAAATCGAATTTTGGGTTTTTTGAGGCTTTTTTTGTGACCTAACATATATAGTCTATCCTGGAGAATGTTCTATATGCTGATGAAAATAATGTGCATTTTGCAGCAGTTGGGTGAAATGTTCTGTAAATGTCAGTTAGGTCTATTTGATCCAGAATGTAGTTTAACTCTGATGTTTCTTGGTGGATTTGCTACCTAAATGATGTGTACATTGATGAAAGTGGGGCATTGAAGTTCCTTACTATGATAATACTGTAGTTTATATCTCTCTTTAGACTCATTAAAATGTGCTCGATATATTTGAGTGTTCCAGTGTTGAGTGAATATATATTTGTAATTGGCGTATTCTTTTGCTGAACTGACCTCTTTATCATTATATAGTAATTTAATTTTTTTTAAGTTTTTGAGTTGAAATCTGTTTTATCTGATATCAGTATAGCTACACTTGCTGTTTTTTTTTACATTGCAGGGAATTTCTTTTTTCATCCCTACACTGTAAGTCTATGTGTGTTGTTATAGGTAAAGTGAGTTTCTGTTAGATAGCATACCATATTCTTTAAAAATAGACTTCATACATGTACAACATCAGGATTCAGAAGGCTGAAAGTAACAAAAGAAATAATATATATTATGCAAACACCAATACATTGTGTCAAAGTGAAAGAAAATAAAGTTTATATTAAAAGGCTTTAGTAGAATTGAGCAGGGATATTTCCTAATAATTTACTTTTCTTTTTTT
>NW_016830269.1:0-2066 GCF_001698545.2 Rhinopithecus bieti
AGGTGTGATGTGGTGCTGAGAAGAATGTATATTCTGTTGAGTTTTGGTGGAGAGTTCTGTAGATGTCTATTAGGTCTGCTTGGTGCAGAGCTGAGTTCAGGTTTTGAATATCCTTGTTAACCTTCTGTCTCATTGATCTGTCTAATATTGACAGTGGGGTGTTAATGTCTCCCATTGTTATTGTGTGGAAGTTTAAGTCTCTTTGTAGGTCTCTAATGCCTTGCTTTATGAATCTGGGTGCTCCTGTATTGGGTGCATATATATTTAGGTTATTTAGCTCTCTTTGTTGAAGTGATCCCTTTACCATTATTTTTGACTCTTTGACCTTTGTTGGTTTAATATTCTGTTTTATCAGAGACTAGAATTGCAACCTCTACTTTTTTTTGCTTTCCATTTGCTTGGTAGGTCTTCCTCCATCCCTTTATTTTGAGCCTATGTGTGTCTCTGCACATTAGATAGGTCTCCTGAATACAGCACACTGATGGGTCTTGACTCTGTCCAATTTGCCAGTCTGTGTATTTTAATTGGGGCATTTAGCCTGTTTACATTTAAGGTTAATGTTGTTAGGTTTGAATTTGATCCTGCCATTATGATCTTATCTGGTTATTTTGCCCATTAATTGATGCAGTTTCTTCATAGTATCAATGGTCTTTACAATTTGGCATGTTTTTTGCAATGGCTGGTACCAGTTTTTCCTTTCCATGTTTAGTGCTTCCTTCAGGAGCTCTTGTAAGTCACATCTGGTGGTGACAGAATCTGTCAGCATTTGCTTGTCTGTAAAGGATTTTATTTTTCCTTCACTTATTAAGCTTAATTTGACTGGATATGAAATTCTGGGTTGAAAATTCTTAAGATTGTTTAATATTGGCCCCTACTCTCTTCTGGCTTGTAGGGTTTCTGCAGAAAGATCTGTTGTTAGTCTGATGGGCTTCCCTTTGTGGGTAACTCGACTTTTCTCTCTGGGTTTGCTTAACATTTTTTCCTTCATTTCAACCTTGGTGAATCTGACAATTATTTGTCTTGGGGTTGCTCTTCTCGAGGAGTATCTTTGTGACGTTCTGTGTATTTCCTGAATTTGAATGGTGTCCTGCCTTGCTAAGTTGGGGAAGTTCTTCTGGCTAATATCCTTAAGAATGTTTTCCAACTTGGTTCCATTCTTGCCAACACTTTTAGGTACACCAGTCAAACGCAGGTTTGGTCTTTTCACATAGTCCCATATTTCTTGGAGGCTTTGTTTGTTTCTTTTTTCTCTAAACTTGTCTTCTTGCCTTATTTCATTAATTTGATCTTTAATCACTGATACCATTTCTTCTACTTGAGTGAATTGGCTATTGAAGCTCGTGCATTCATCACGACGTTCTCCTGCCATGGTTTTCAGCTCCATCAGGTAATTGAATGTCTTTTCTACACTGTTTATTCTAGTTAGCCATTCGTCTAACCTTTTTTTCAAGGTTTTTAGGTTCCTTCCAATGGGCTAGAACATTCTTCTTTAGTTTAGAAAAGTTTGTTATTACCGACCTTCTGAAGCCTACTTTTGTCAACTCATCAAAGTTATTGTCCATTCAGCTTTGTTCCATTGCTGGTGAGCAGCTGTGATCCTTTGGAGGAGAAAAGGCACTCTTGTTTTTAGAATTTTCAGCTTTTCTGCTCTGGTTTCTCACCATCTTTGTGGTTTTATCTATCTTTGGTCTTTGATGTTGGGACCTACAGATGGGGTTTTGATGTGGATGTCCTTTTTGTTGATGTTGATGCTATTCCTCTCTGTTTGTTAGTTTTTCTTCTAATAGGCCCCTCTGCTGCAGGTCTGCTGGAGTTTGCTGGAGGTCCACTCCAGACCCTGTTTGCCTGGGTATCACCAGTGGAGGCTGCAGAACAGCCAAGAGTGCTGCCCGTTGCTTCCTCTGGAAACTTCATCCCAGAGGGGCACCTGCCAGATGCCAGCCAGAGCTCTCCTGTATGAGGTGTCTGTTGTCCCCTGCTGGGAGATGTCTCCCAGTAGGAGGCACGGGTGTCAGGGACCCACTTGAGCAGCCAGTCTGTCCCTTAGCAGAGATCGAGCGCTGTGC
>NW_016830269.1:6277-8562 GCF_001698545.2 Rhinopithecus bieti
AAATAAATAAATAAACAAACTATAATCATTAAAGTCATGCCCTCAAAGGGTAAAAGAAAATAAAACCACAGTAGAATTAAAAGTAATTAGAAGAAATAGTCTACCTAAATGAGATGGAACCAAAAAAATAATTCTGGAAATATGACAAAACAGGTTCCATAGCACCCCCAAAAGATCCTGCTAGCTCTCCAGCAATGGATCCAAACCAAGATAAAAATCTCTGAAATACCAGATAAAGAATTCAAAAGGTTAGTTTTTAAGTTATTCAAGGAGATACAAGAGAAAGGTAGAAGTAACCTAAAGAAAGTTAAAAAAGTTCAGAATACAAATAAATTTTTTTAAAGGAAACATATATATTTTCAAAATCAGAACTTTTGGAAATGGAATATACATTTTGAAAACCACAAAATGTAGTGGATTTAACAATAGACTACACCAAGTAGAAGAAATGATTTCAGATGTTGAAGACAAGGCTTTTGAATTAACTCAATCAGACAAAATTAAGAAGGAAGAATATGGGAGGTGGGGCCAAGATGACCAACTAGAAGCAGTGACAACCGGAGGCTCTCATAGAAAAGATCCAAAACAGTTTGCAAATCTTGCACCGATAACTGAGGTATCCAGGTTCTGTCATTAGGATTGGCAAGGCAGCTGGCATGACCCATGGAAAGGAAGGAAGGGCAGCGTGGTGCAGTAGTCACCCTGAGAGCCACACGGGGCAGGGGATCTCCCACCCCCAGCCAAGAGAGGAGGTGAGTGAATAGGGTACTCAGCCTGGGAAACAATGCTTTTTCCACTGAAATGTGCAATCCATGGATCAGAAGATCCCACTCGTGAGCCCACACAACTGGGGTCTTGGGTTCCAACCACGGAGCTGTGCAGATTCTCCAACAGCCACTGGGGTAGAAACAGCCTAAACCTGATGGGTTCCTGGCGGGAGGGGCAGCCATCACCACTGCTGTGGCTGCCTGCTGTCTAAGCCATCTGAGCTCCTTGAAGGAGGGGCAGCAGCCAACACTGCAGCTGCAGGGCCTCCCTATAGCAACTCCAATTCCAGCCAGGGGCTCAGGGACAGAATTCTTATCTCCCTGGGCCTGAGCCCCTAGGGGTAAAAGTGGCCACAGTCTCTGCCAACCAGCAGACTTAGTCTTTCCTCCTGTTACCTCTGAGGAATCTGGGCAGCCCAGACAAGTGGGTTTCCCTGCCACGCAGCACACCCCCGCCATCAAGGGAAAGCCAAATGGGTCCTGCTTCCCATGCCACCCAGCTGGTTAAGACTCCCCCTTTGCAGGGACATGGATGAAGCTGGAAGCCATCATCATTAACAAACTAGCACAGGAACAAAAAACCAAACACTGCATGTTCTCACTCATAAGTGGGAGTTGAACAAGGAGAACACATAGACACAGGGAGGAAAACGACACACACCAGGGCCAGTCATGGAGTAGAGGGTGAGGGAAGGGACAGCATTAAGACAAATAGCTAACACAGGCAGGGCTCAAAACCTAGGTGATGGGTTGATAGGTGCAGCAAATCACCATGACACACATATACCTATGTAACAAACCTACACATTCTGCACTTGTATCTTTAAACTTAAAGTAAAACTGAAAAACAACAACAACCATAATCCATCCATAAACAGAACTAACGACAAAAACCACATGACAATTTCAATAGATGCAGAAAAGGCCTTTGATAAAATTCCACATCCTTTCATGTTAAATGCCCTCTTTTACCACTACTATTCAACATAATAATGGAAGTTCTGGCCAGGGCAATCAGGCAAGAGAAAGAAGTAAAGGGTATTCAAATAGGAGATAGGAAGTCAAATTGTCTCTGTTTGCAGACAACATGATTCTATATCCAGAAAACCCCATCATCACAGCCCAAAACTTAAGCTGATAAGCAACTTCAGCAAAGTCTCAGGATATAAAATTAATGTGCAAAATCACAAGCATTTCTATAAACCAACATTAGACAAGCAGAGAACCAAATCATGAATCAACTCTTATTCACAATTGCTACAAAGAGAATAAAATACCTAGAAAACACAGCTAACAAGGGATGTGAAGGATCTCTTCAAGGAGAACTACAAAACCACTGCTCAAGGAAATAAGAGAAGAAACAAACAAATGGAATAGCATTCCATTCTCATGGATAGAAAAAATCGATATCATGAAATGGCCATACTGCCCAAAGTAATTTACAGATTCAGTGTTATTTTCATCAAACTACCATTCACATTCTTCACAGAATTAGAAAAAACTACTTTAAATTTCATA
>NW_016830270.1:0-607 GCF_001698545.2 Rhinopithecus bieti
AGAGACAAATCAGTCATGTGGTCCATCCATACAATGGAGCATGACTCAGCATTAAGGGAATGTGGCACTAAGAGATGTGTATGACGTCAAGTGTAGGAAGCCAGATCTGAAAGGCCATGCAGTACGAGATGTAGATGATGCCCAAAAGCAAAACTACAGGCACAGAAACCAAACTAGCAGGGGCCATGGGGTGGGGTGCAGGGAGAGGTGATGAATGAGTCCCTGAGAGCTGGAGACAGAAGTAAGGACAGGAGACAAAAATCACTGTTGTCCAAAGGTAAGTCAATGCATACCAACTTTGGGTTGAGGGAAAGAATTTGGGGGGCCGAGCATGGTGGCTCATACCTGTAATCCCAGCACTTTGGGAGGCTGAGGCAGGCAGATCACCTGAGGTCAAGAGTTCAAGACCAGCCTGGCCAATACTGCAAAACCCCATCTGTACTAAAAATACAAAAATTAGGCCGGGTGCGGTGGCTTAAGCCTGTAATCCCAGCACTTTGGTAGGCTGAGACAGGCGGATCATGAGGTCAGGAGATCGAGACTATCCTGGCGAACACGGTGAAACCTCGTCTCTACTAAAAAAAAAAAATACAAAAAAATCAGCCAG
>NW_016830271.1:0-1004 GCF_001698545.2 Rhinopithecus bieti
GAGAAACAGCCTTAGATAAAACGAGAAGCCAATGGTGACAAGGGAAACAGCCTTAGACAAAAACTGAGGAAGTCCATTGTGAAGTGTGAATTCATCTCACAGAGGCACACCTTTCTTTTGATGGAGTAGTTTGCTAACACTGTTTTCTAGGAATCTGCAAAGGGATATTTGAGCGCAAAGAGGCCTATAGTGTTAAATTAAATACCCTCAGATGAAAACCAGAAAGAAGCTTTCTGAGAAACTTCTTTAGGAGGTGTGAATTCACCTCACAGAGTTACACGTTTCTTTCCATGTAGCAGTTTGCTAACACTGGTTTCCTGGGATCTCCAGAGGGATCTTTGGGAGAGTATTGAGGCCTATGGTGAAAAAGGAAGTATCCTCAGATAAAAACTAGAAAGAAACTTTCTAAGAAACTGCTTTATGATGTGTGAAGTCATCTCACCGAGTTGCACTGTTCTTTTCATTGATCAGTTTGCTAACACTGTTTTCTTGGAATCTTCAATGGGATATTTTGGAGCACATTGAAGGTTATGGTGACAATGTAAACATCCTCATATAAAAACTAAAACGAAGCTTTCTGAGAAACCACTTTGTGATTTGTAATTTCATCTTACAGAGTTACAAAATTATTTTCATAAATCAGTTTGTTAGCAATGGTATTTTGGAATTTGAGAAGGGATATTTTGGATCGCTTTGAAGACTAGGGTGACAAAGGAAATATCCTCAGATAAAAACTAGAAAGAAACTTTCTGACAAAGTTATTTGTGATGTGTTTTTTTATCTCACAATGTTATACATTTTTTTTTTTCATTGAACCGTTTGCTAGCACTGTTTTCATGGAATCTGCATAGGTATGTTTTGGATCTCATTGAAGCCTATGGTGACAAATGAAATATCCTCAGATAAAAGCTAGAAAGCTCTCCGAGAAACTGCTTTGTGATGTGTCAATTCATCTCATAGAGTTACACTTTCTTTTCATTGAGCAGTTTGATAACACTGTTTTC
>NW_016830272.1:0-2939 GCF_001698545.2 Rhinopithecus bieti
AAAATAAATAAATAAATAAATAAATAATAAATAAATAAATAAATAAATACATTGGCTGGGCCCAGTGGCTCACACCTGTAATCCCAGCAGTTTGGGAGGCTGAGGCGGGCAGATCACCTGAGGTCGGGAGTTCGAGACCAGCCTGACCAACATGCAGAAACCCTGTCTCTACTAAAAAATAAAAAATTAGCCAGGCCTAGTAGTACATGCCTGTAATCCCAGCTATTCAGAAGGCTGAGGCAGGAGAATCGCTTGAACCTGGGAGGTGGAGGTTGCAGTGAGTCCAGATCTCACCATTGCACTCCAGCCTAGGCAACAAGAGTGAAACTCCATCTGTAAATAAATAAATAAATAAATAATCCATTGCTCCTCCTCCTCCAACATACAAACACAGATTTTTCTCTAGTAACTCCCAACTGTGCCTGTAGAAGGCCACATCATTTGTCTCTCACATGGCTCCTTTTAATCTGACTTATAAATTTCCCCTCATTACCCACACGTCCTTCTTATCGGTAAAAAGCATTTACTTAGACCACTTTGAAATGAGTTTTCTGGCCAGGCACAGTGGCTCACGCCTGTAATGCCAGCACTTTGGGAGGCCAAGGCGGGCAGATCCTGAGGTCAGGAGTTCAAGACCAGCCTAGCCAACGTGGTGAAATCCTGTCTCTACTAAAAATAAAAGAATTAGCTGGGTGTGGTGGTGGGTGCCTGTAATCCCAGCTACACAGGAGGCTAAGGCAGGAGAATTGCTTGAACCTGAGAGGTGGAAGTTGTGGTGAGTCAAGATGGCACCACTGCCCTCCAGCCTAGGTGACAGAGCAAGACTCTGTCTTGAAAAAGAAAAAAAATAAAAAGAAGAAGAAATGAGTTTTCTTCCAAGATTTCTTTTTTTTGTTTTTGAGACGGAGTCTCACTCTGTCGCCCAAGCTGGAGTGCAGTCATGCGATCTTGGCTCACTGCAACCTCCGCCTCCCAGGTTCAAGCGAATCTCCTGCCTCAGCCTCCTGAGTAGCTGGGATTACAGGCACACACCACCATGCCTGGCTAATTTTTGTATTTTTAGTAGAAATCGGGTTTCACCCTGTTACTCAGGCTGGTCTCAAGCTCCTGATCTCAGGTGATCCACCCGCCTCAGCCTCCCAAAGTGCTGGGATTACAAGTGTGAGCCACCACGCCCAGCCCCTTACAGGATTGCAACACCACCCAGGTGTTTGTCTTGTACACTCTCACTACCAGTCCCTTTCTTAAGAGCAATGCCCCAGGAACTACACAAGATCACCAGGATACAATAGCCCACTGCCACCAAATTTCTCTCTCTTTTTTTCTCTCCTTTGAGACAGGGTCTCTGTCATCTAGGCTGGAGTGCAGTGGTGCAATCACAGCTCACTGCAGCCTCAACCTCCTGGGCCCAAGCCATCCTCCCAGCTCACCCTCCCAAGTAGCTAGGACTACAGGTATGTGCCACCATGCCCAGCTAATTTTTCGTATTTTTTGTAGAGACAAGGTTTTGCCATGTTGCCCAGGTTAAACTCCAGGGCTCAAGTGATCTGCCTGCCTCAGCCTCCCAAAGTGTTAGGATTACAGGGGTGAACCTCTCCGCCCAGCCCCAAATCTCTTTTCAGTGAGCACTTTGAGGCCTCAAACTCCCAGGTAAGAACAAATCTTTTTGACTCTTTTGTTTTGTTTTTAAGACACAGGGTCTCACTCTGTCACCCTGGCTGGAGTACCGTGGTGTGATCTTGGCTCACTGCAACCTTGAATTCCTAGGCTCAAGCTATACTCCCACCTCAGCCTCCCTAAAAAGCTGGGACTACAGGTGGGCACCACTCCTCCAGGTTACCTTTGACTCCTAAAACCAACAGGATAAAGGCTGGGAGTGGTGGCTCATGCCTGTAATCCCAGCACTTTGGGAGACCGAGGCGGATGGATCACTTGAGGTCAGAAGTTTGAGGCCAGTCTGGCCAACATGGTGAAACCCCGTCTCTACTAAAAATATAAAAATTAGGGGCCGGGCGCGTTGGCTCACACCTATAATTCCAGCACTTTGTGAGGCAGAGGTGGGCAGATCACGAGGTCAGGAGATGGGGACCATTCTGGCTAACATGGTGAAACCCCGTCTCTACTAAAAAATACAAAAAAATTAACCGGGCGTGCTGGCTAGCACCTGTTGTCCTAGCTGCTTGGGAGGCTGAGGCAGGAGAACGGCATGAACCCAGGAGGCGGAGCTTGCAGTGAGCAGAGATCGTGCCACTGCACTCCAGCCTGAGCAACAGAGCAAGACTCTGTCTCAAAAAAAAAAAAAAAAAAAATTTAGCCAAGAGTGGTGGTGCACACCTATAATCCCAGCTACCTGGGAGGCTGAGTCAGGAGAATTGCTTGTACCTGGGGGGTGGAGGTGGCAATGAGTTGAGATTGCACCACTGCACTCTAGCCTGGGTGACAGAGCGAGACTCTACCTTAAAAAAAAAAAAAAAAAAAAAAAACCAACATGATAAAGTTTAAATTTTCAAAGGCTTTTAGAGATATGGCAGGATAATTTATGGAGATGCTAATGCCCTACATTTTCCCCTTTATCCCTTCTAAGCAGGCAGGTAGGCAATTTGTATTTCTTTATCTGTGATGTTTAAAAGAATGGAAAGCTGGCCGGGTGTGGTGGTTCATGCCTATAATACCAGCACTTTGGGAGGCTGAGGCAGGTGGATCACTTGAGGTCAGGAGTTTGAAACCAGGCTGGCTAACATGGTGAAACCCCATCTCTATTAAAATACAAAATTAGCCAGGCATGTTGGCTGATGCCTGTAATCCCAGCTACTTGGGAAGCTGAGGCAGGAGAATCACTTGAACCCAGGAGGCAGAGGTTGCAGTCAGTTGAGATTGTGCCACTTCACTACAGCCTGGGTAACACAGCAAGACTCTGTTTCAAAATAAATAAATTGGCC
>NW_016830273.1:0-1150 GCF_001698545.2 Rhinopithecus bieti
CTCCCCGGATCATGGGCGCCCTGGGGAGGGGTCTCCTCCCGGGTTCGGCAAAACTGATTTGTTTTCTAAGACCACCAGAGCGAGAACAAAAGAACCAGCGAGTAGGCAAGGGTAGGAGCAGAACTGCAAATTTATTTTTGGTCACCTAGCTTCAGGGGAGAAGGTGGGTAGGGAGAGGTTTGTCAGCCTCCGGCAAAGGACGACAAGAGAGTCACCCCATGGAGCTCTCGGACTGAGTTCCTAATGCAGTCTCGACATGAGTGGGGGAATGGGAAGTCCGCATGAGACGCTCACCAGGAGCGGTTTTTCTAGGAGTGGGAGGGCAATAGGCGGGGCACGGGCGTGTTGGGGGCGTTCCATAGGTGCAACCAGGTAAATATTGGTCGTTTTGGATTGACGTCAACTGGGACATGCCAGGTTGGTCTGCAACTTCCCGGGCACCGGCTGCATATTTTGGCGTGAGAAAAGATGGTGATGAAGAACCCGGAAGTGTGCCATCTTGCCTCCATTTATCCAAGCACTTACATTGAGTAGTTTTATAACCCTGTGTATGTTTAGCGTGTGAAGGGACATTCGGGAGCACTTTGAGGCTTATGGTGAAAACGGAAATATGTTAAGACCGAAACTGGAGAGAAGCTTTCTGAGAAACCGCTTTGTGACGTGTGCATTTCACTGACAGAAATATATTTTTCTTCTCCTAGAGGATTCCGGAATCCCTTTTGGAGAAAAAGCTACCAAGAGACATTCGGGAGTACAGGGATGGCTATGGTGAAAAAGGAAATATCCTCAGACAAAACTGGAGAGAAGATTTCTGTGAATCTGCTTCATGTTAGATATATCTATTCATCTCGCATAGTTCAAACCTTTCTTATATTATGCAGTTTGGAATCTCCGTCATGCACGCATCCACGAAGGGACATGGTAGCACATTCAGACCTACAGTGAAAGAGGAGATGTCTTCAGATAAAAACGGGATAGAAGCTTTCTGAGAAACTGCTTGTGATGTATGCATTCCGCTCAGCGAGTTATACCTCTTTTCTCACAAGGCGGTGTTTAAACACTTTTATTGTGTAACTAAAATGATATTTCAGAGCGCACTGAGGACTATGGCAAATAGTGAAATATACTGCAATAAAATCGAGAAAGAAGC
>NW_016830274.1:0-2437 GCF_001698545.2 Rhinopithecus bieti
AAAAAAAAAAAAAAAAAAACTTTTCAAACTTAAACTTTGTATTTAATGGAAATATTTTATTAAGTACTTTCCTTAGTTTTAATCTCATTACTACCCCCAAAAACCTACAGCCTAGATATTTACTGCGATTTTTATATCCTCTGTGATTTTTACCACCACGTCCTTTTCCATCCACACTCTATCCTCATCTGTTGGCTCTTACCTTCTCTGTGAATAGGAATATTCTTTCTCTTTGCTTAAGCAGACATTTTCATCAGTGTCATACATTCAAACTTCTCTCAATATTGCTGGGAAATTATTCCATCCATTTAACTCTAATCCTTGCATTATTTATATCTCTCACCATAAGATACACTTCTAGGGAAGAAAAAAATACTGTTTTCCAATTTCCGAACAATCTCTAACCTAAATATACTTGGGAATGATTGTATTTTCCTTCTTTTTCTGTTAACTCCATACCTTCATTTTCTTACCCACTGTTCATTTCTTACATATTTTCCAGTATTTTCATAATAACTATTTTCTATAAATTTGAATATAAGTTAATATTGAATACCATGACAATATGTGTGTGTGTGTGTGTGTGTGTATACTATTTTTCTGATCAAACAAGTGTTTCCATGCTCACACAGAAAAAATATTACCAGGAGGAGAGTTGAGTATAAAAAATGTCATTCAGATTTTAATTAAACAAAGGAAATAATTTTTAAAAACACTATTAAGTGTAAATTGTATTTCTCTTAATATATAGTTAGTATTTAATCATTTCTATATATAATAAAGTTTTGTGGCTAGTTTTCTTCATTGTAAAAATACTTTTTTTTTTTCCATTTGTAAGTAACAAAGACTTGTCTGAGGGGAGATTTTTTGACATTCTGCAAATATTCCACCGCTCCTTAAATTTTGCCCACTAATATAAATATCCAACAGATCTTGCCTACAGTATTAATTCAGTGTTCTAATGTTGTTTTCCATTTCATACATTCTTTTAAAATTTACTAATTATAATTCTTTTGTAAAGAAGAGTAATTCCTTCTCCTACATTTGCTTTTTTATTGTTATTTATTGATATCAGTAAGAACTTATCAATATTTACTTTATTAATTGAATATAATCCAAATATTTTTATTTACTTTTTTGCTCAATTTGTTCAATCCTTGGTCACTGAGAGCACTTTTTACTTTGACTCTCATGTCTTCTCAATGTTCCCCAGGTTCTTTCTCTTTTTTTCTTCTTCTTTTACTTTCGAGGAAGAGTCTCACTCTGTCGCTCATGCTGGAGTGCAGTGGTGTGACCTCAGCTCACTGCAACCTCCGCCCCCCGGGTTCAAGAGATTCTCATGCCTCAACCTCCTGAGTAGCTGGGATTACAGGTGCTCACCACCACGCACCAGCTAATTTTTCTACTTTTAGTAGAGACATGATTTCACCATGTTGGCCAGACTGATCTTGAACTCCTGACCTCAGATGATTCGCCCTCTTCGACCTCCCAAAATGCTGGGATTACAGGTGTGAGCCACCATGCCCAAACCCCCAAGTTATTTTTCATACTTATTTTCTGTCAGCACAGATGCTCTAGGCTCATCTCCCATACTCTCTAGCTGGGAATCCTTTACTTCTCCGAGGAACCATGATTCTTTTGTTGTTTGTTTTGGATGAAATTAGCAACTAGAATCTGCATGCCCACTGTGTCCATTGCTACTGAAGTGACCCTGCACCTAAGCCCTTTGAGTGGATAGAGCTAAGAAACATACATATATGTATGCTAACCCATGTATGTACATCAACATTTATTTCTATATCTAATATGTATTAACATACAGGGTAACATAAAACATAAGTTCATACCGATACCTCTGGACTTGAATCCAACACTTTGGGTTCATTCTGTACCCTCTCCCTATCCCTATTCCTCACGTCCATTTCTTATTTGTAACTTTTTTCTCTAATAACGACAAAACTAGATCCCACTCTCTACAATATATTGACTACTCATGTAGTCAACCCTCCATACTTACAGATTTTGCAGAAGCAATTATAGAATTTAAAGGGATCCTTCATGGATAATATTTGTCATTGTCTGAGTTTGTTATGTTTCTCAGTGTGAGTGGGTTAGATGGTAGGGCGCATAATTCAAGTTATTCAATATTATTTATACAGCTCCTGGACAAGAAAAAGATTAATTGAACAATTTAAAACAACTCTACTTTCAAAGAGAAAAACTTAGGTACTTTATTTAGATATCATTCAGGTAGTGTTTTAATCACACAAATAGTTGAATTTTGTATTAAAATTTATAAGAAATCAAGAGCCAAGAGTGTTAGATGATTGGAATTGGAGCGAGGTTATTTTTTCAGCTGTTTGGATTGCTGATTGGATTTTGAGATGACATAAGGCAAAAAAAAAAAAAAAAAAAAAAAAAAAATCACATAAATTAT
>NW_016830274.1:6073-7191 GCF_001698545.2 Rhinopithecus bieti
AAAAAAAAAAAAAAAAAAAAAAAAATACAAAATACTAGCCGGGCGTGGTGGCGGGCGCTTGTAGTCCCAGCTACTAGGGATCTGAGGCAGGAGAACGGCGTGAACCCGGGAGGCGGAGCTTGCAGTGAGCTGAGATCCGGCCACTGCACTCCAGCCTGGGCAACAGAGCCAGACTCCGTCTCAAAAAATAAATAAATAAATAAAAAATACAAATAAAAATAAAAATAAAAAAGAGAAGCACCACAATGAGAGAGATTAACTTCTAAGAGCAATAGGAAGCTACTGAAAAATGTTAAACAGTGAAGTAGCATCAATAATCTACATCATTGAAGAGTTTATTCCATCTGCAATGTGAAAATAAATTAATGAATCAGAGTGCTTTTCTAATGCACTGCTTTAGCAACAAACAACTAACACAATTCAACTATACTTGTGGTTTAAGATCATTACAATCGATAAAGTGTGTGTGTATGTGTGTGTGTGTGTATGCTTAACTGCAACTTGGTTAGATTTCTTTAGATAAATATTTCTTCTCACTACTGTTGATTTCTCACTACTGATGTCTCTCAGAGCCCAAACCCTCATTCCAATTGATAACTTTTATTTAAAGATGCACCCTGTGATGCAAATGGGAACTAGAAAATGAAACTTCTTCAACCAGCTTTATAAATATTACAAAAGTTCATAGATGCAAAGGAAATACTGCTGAGCCAAGTAATGTATTAACTTTATGAGAATTAGTCTTCCTGCTCTAAGATTCTATTATTGGTCTTTGTATTATGCCTGTGTTGTATTTGAAGTTGTTAAATACTACATGAAGAGTCTTGTTATATATGAAATCACATCTTTTTCTCCACCCACACTTAAAGTATAAATAACTTAGTTTTATCCTGAAACTCACTAAATAGATAACACATGAAATAATCATATTTAAATGTTTATTTCATTCCCATGACAATAAAATGTTAACTGTGTAGGGCTGGGTAGATATGTTAAACACAGTAATTTCATTAGAGTGCCAAGTTCCACCTCAATGGTGATATTATAGGGATAAGATCAAGGAAAGTGTTTCCTACAAATGAGCAACCCTTGTAGGTAGATTGCATAAACATTCGAAG
>NW_016830275.1:0-2760 GCF_001698545.2 Rhinopithecus bieti
TTCACTTTGTCTTGCATCCGATTAACAGTTTTCTTCATGTAGGTCTTATATGTTTCTTGCTAATAATTAAAGAAATGAACATGTATTTGTGTTTGCTGGATTGGCAAACTATTTTTAAAAATATAATACTCAGTAATGGAGATGATACACTCATACATTCATAGTGGAAGGGGAAGTTGGCACAACCTTCTAGAAAGGAATTTGGAAATTTGGCAATATGCAGCAAGAGTTACAAACATTTTAATATTCTTTGACCTAGTAATACCATTTATAGAAATCCTGACTAAGGAAACAGTATTGAGCCAAGTGCAGTGGCTCATTCCTATAATCCCAGCACTTCAGGAGGCCAAGGTGGGTGGATCTAGGAGTTTGAGACCACCCTGGGCAACATGGTAAACCCCGTCTCTACAAAAAAATACAAAAAAGTCTGGGCACAGTGGCTCAAGCCTGTAATCTCAGTACTTTGGGAGACTGAGGTGAGTGGATCACCTGAAGTCAGGAGTTCAAGATTAGGCTGGGCAACAGGGTGAAACCTCGTCTCTACTAAAAATACAAAAATTAGCCAGGCGTGGTGGTGGTCGCTTATAATCTCAGCTAGTCAGGAGGCCAAGGCACGAGAATTGCTTGAACCTGGGAGGTGGAAGTTGCAGTGAGCCGAGATCGTGCCATTGCACTCCAGGCTGGGCAAGAGATTGAAACTCTTGTCTCAAAAAAAAAATGAAAAGAAAAAGAAAAAAAATTGGTTGGGCGTGGTGGCTCAGGCCTGTAATCCCAGCACTTTGGGAGGCGGAGGCAGGTGGATCACGAGGTCAGGAGATCGAGACCATCCTAACACGGTGAAACCCTGTCTCTACTAAAAATACAAAAAGTTAGCTGGGCGTGGTGGTGGGCACCTGTAGTCCCAGCTACTCGGGAGGCTGAGGCAGGAGAATGGTGTGGCGGAGGTGGAGCTTGCAGCGAGTCAAGATTGCACTGCTGCACTACAGCCTGGGCAACAGAGCGAGACTCCGTCTCAAAAAAAAAAAAAAAGCTGGATGTGATAGTGTGCTACTGTGGTCCCAGCTACTCAGTCCTAGCTGCTCACGAGGCCAAGGTGGGAGGATCGTTTGAGCTCAGGGGAGGCTGAGGTTGCAGTGAGCCATGATCACACCAGTACACTCCTGCCTAAGCAACAGAGGGAGACCATGTCTCAAAAAAAAAAAAAAGAAAATAATAATCATGTTTATGAATATTAATTAAAATATATTTCCTAGCGAGCAGACTCAGAGAAAAAAGGAAAAAATGATTAACATTAGGAAAAATACTGAAAGTACCCTAATAATGGGGACATAATTAAATTCATTACATTTTTTGAAGGATTCTTACTAACATGGAAAAAAGTATAAATTATGTAGACCAATGTAATGTTGACAGATAAATTATAGGTTATAAAACATATACAATTACTTCAATTATGTAAATATGTATAACACAGCCGGGCACGTGGCTCACGCCTGTAATCCCAGCACTTTGGGAGGCCGAGGCAGATGGATCACGAGGTCAAGAGATCAAGACCATCCTGCCCTATATGGCAAAACCCTGTCTCTACTAAAAATATAAAAATTAGCTGGGCGTAATGGCACGCACCTGTAGTTCCAGCTATTCAGGAGGCTGAGGCAGGAGAATTGCTTGAACCTGGGAGTCAGAAGTTGCAGTATGCCGAGATGGCGCCATTGCAATTCAGCCAGGCAACAGAGCAAGACTCTGTCTCAAAAAATAAATAAATAAAAATAAAAAAATACGTGTAGTACACATTTTTAAATATACCATTAAGATTGACATAAAATACACCCAAATGTTAGCAGTTGTCTTTGTGCTGTGAGATTAGAACTGATATTTTTATTTTATATGTTTAAAATTTTCTAGAATAAGTATGTGTTATATAACTTTACGATCTGGGGACAAAAGATGGTAAAGAAGGATAAAGAGTTGGATGAAGAAAAGGGAATCAGTAAATGAGACAGAAAGGGTGCAGCTTAGAGGAGGAGGCAAAAAGCCAGCAGAGATCAGTATCCTGGGAACCAATGAGGGGAGACTTTTGCATGACCCTGTGTTAATAGAGTGGAAAAGGGTAGGCCGGTCGCAGTGGCTCACACCTGTAATCCCAGCACTTTGGGAGGCCAAGGCAGGTGGATCACCTGAGATCAGGAGTTCGAGACCAGCCTGGCCAACATGGTGAAACCCCGTCCCTACTAAAAATATAAAAATTAGCCTGGTGTGGTGGTGGGCGCCTGTAATCCCAGCTACTCGGGAGGCTGAGGCAGGAGAATTGCTTTGAGCATACTTACATGTTGAGTGAAAGGGACAGAGAGGGAAATCTCAAAGATTCTGGAGAGTGGAAGTCTAAGGGAAAGAGAGTGACACCTGAAGAAGAGAAGGCTAGTATCCAAGTCACCTTGAGCCAGAGGACAGAGGCCTCTTGCTTAAAAGGAAGAGAAGTGGGTGAGAACAGGCGCTCCTCACCCCATGAGCCACTCCTTGAGTGGCTGGGCCAGTTGAGAGTTCTCTGATGATCCCTATGCCGATGGCTAAGAATTAAGATGGAGGAGGTGGTGGACTATCAGTCGTGGAATATCAACCTCAGTGCCCTTTTGTCAACACTAATCCCACAGCATCCTGACTCCCTTGAAAGGGAAGACATGTCATATCCCTTAATGCCTTAATGTGCTTTATCTTTCAGAGTTGTGGAAAGTAAAAATGCAGACCTACCCAAAGGAACAA
>NW_016830276.1:0-1261 GCF_001698545.2 Rhinopithecus bieti
AAGAGTTACATATTCCTCTTCATGAAGCAGTTTCCTAACACTGTTTTTGTAGAATCTGCAAAGTGATATTTGGGAGCGCATTGAGGCATAGGGTGAAAAAGGAAATATCCACCGATGAAAAGCAGAAAGAAGCTTTCTGAGAACCTGATTTCTGATGTGTGAATTCATTTCAGAGAGTTACACTTTCGTTTCATGGAGCAGTCTGTTACCAGTGTTTTTGGTGAATCTGAGAAGGGATATTTTGGATCGCATTGAAGCCTACGCTGACAAAGGAAATATCCTCAAATAAAAACGAGAAAGAAGCTTTCTGAGAAACTTCTTTGTGATGTGTGAATTCACCTCACAGAACTACACCTTTCTCTTCATGAAGGAGTTTGCTAAGACTGTTTCCCTGTAATCTGCAAAGTGATATTTGGGAGCGCACTGAGGCATGTGGTGAAAAAGGAAATATCCTCAGATGAAAACTGGAAAGAAGGTTTCTGAGAAACAGTTCTCTGATGTGTCAATTTGTCTCACAGAGTTACACTTTCTTTTCATGGAGCAGTCTGTTGCTACTGTTTTTGGGGAATCTGAGAAGGGATATTTTTTATTGCATTGAAGCCTACGCAGACAAAGGAAATATCCTCAAATAAAAACTAGAAAGAGGCTTTTGGAGAAACTTCTTTGTGATGTGTGAATTCATCACAAAGAGATACACCTTTTTCTTCATCAAACAGTTTGCTAACACTGTTTTGTGGAATCTGAAAAGTGATATTTGGGAGCGTATTGAGGCCTGTGGTGAAAAGGAACTATCCTTGGATAAAAACTGGAAAGAAACATTCTGAGAAACTGCATTGTGATGTGTGATTGCAACTCACAGAGTTACACTTTTTATTGGTCAGTTGGCAAACACTGTTTTCTTGAAATCTGCAATGGGATATTACTTAGAGCAGTGAAGCTTATTGCAATAAAGGACATATCCTCAGAAAAAAAGTGGAAAGAAGCTTTCTGAGAAACTACTTTGAGATGTGTGAATTCATCTCACCTAGTTACACCTTTCTGTTCATGAAGCCCTTTGCTAACACTGTTTTCGTGGAACCGGCAAAGTGATATTTGGGAGTGCATTGAGGCCTATGGTGAAAAAGGAAATATCATCAGATAAAAGCTGGAGAGAAGCGTTCTCAGCAACTGCTTTGTGATGTGTGAATGCAACTCACAGAGTTACACTTTTCTTTTCATTGATCAGTTTGCTAAACCTGTTTTCTTGAAATCTGCAATGGAA
>NW_016830277.1:0-1003 GCF_001698545.2 Rhinopithecus bieti
TAGAACTTAAAGTATAATAAAAAAAAAAAAACTCTCGTACAACTTACAAAAAAAAAAAAAAAAAAAAAAAAAAAAAAAAAAAAAAAAAAAAGCTTTCTGAAAAACCGCTTTGAGATGTGTTAGTTCATCTCACACCATTACACGATTCTTTTCATAGAGCAGTTTGGTAGCACTGTGTTTGGGGAATCTGAAAAGGGATAATTTGGATCTAATTGAAGCCTATGGTGACAAAGGAAATATCCTCAGATAAAAATTATAAAGAAGCTTTCTGAGTAACTTCTTGGTGATGTGTGGATTCACCTCACAGTGTTACACGTACCTTTTCATGGAGAAGTTTGCTACCACTGTTTTCATGGAATCTGCATAGGGATATTTGGGAGCACATTGTGGCCTATAGTGACAAAGGAAATATCCTGAGATAAAAACTGTAAAGAAGCTTTCTGAGAAACTTCCTTGTGATGGGGAATTCATCTCACAGAGTTACACCTTTGTTTTCATGGAGCAGTTTGCTAACATAGTTTTCATGGAATCTGCAAAGGGATATTTGGGAACGCATTGAGGACTATGGTGTATAAGGAAATTTCCTCAGATGAAAATTAGAAAGAACCTTTCTGAGAAACTGCTTTGTGATGTGTGAATTCAACTCATAAATTTACGCTGTTCTTTTCATTGAACAGTTTGCGTAAACTGTTTTCTTGGAATCTTCAATGGCATATTTTGGAGCACATTGAAGCGTATTGTGAAAAAGGAAATATCCTCAGAGAAAAACTAGAGAGAAGTTTCTGTGGAACTGCTTTGTGATGTGAAAATTCATGTAATAGAGTTATACTGTTCTTTTCATTGAGCAGTTTGCTAACACTGTTTTTTTGGTAACTGCAGTGGGATATTTTGGAGTGCATTGAAGCCTATTGTGAAAAGGGACATATCCTCAGATAAAAACTAGAAAGAAACTTTCTGAGAAACTGCTTTGTGATTTGTGAATTCATCTCACAGAGTTACAGAA
>NW_016830278.1:0-1152 GCF_001698545.2 Rhinopithecus bieti
AGGAAGTAGCGTTCCACGAATCTGCTCTCCGATATGTGCATTCACTTCAGAGTTAGTGCCTACTCTATGTTGCCCCGTTTCGAAACTCTGTCTTTGAAGGATCTGTGAAGGGATATTTAGTGATGCCCGGAGGCTTGTGGTGAGCAAGGATACATCTCCCGATGAAACCTGCAGAGAAACTTTCTGAGCAACTGCTTTGTGATGTGTGTATTCGATCATAGAGTTAAACGGTTCTTTGGACTGAACAGCTTGAAATCACTGTTTTTGTGGAATCTGAGGAAGGACATTTGGTAACGATCCTTAGAACATGGAGAAAGAAATATCGTCAGCTAAAATGCAGAAGGAAGCTTCTGTGAAACTGCTCTGTGTCGTCTTAACGGCTCTCACTCAGTTAAGCCCCTCTTTTCATTGAAGAGTTTTCTAACCCTGGGTACGCTTAGCGTGTGACGGGATATTCGGGAGCACTTTGAGGGTTACAGTGTAAAAGGAAATATGTTCAGACCAAAACTGGAGAGAATCTTTCCAAGGAATTGCCTTGTGACGTGTGCATTCCACTCACAGTGTTATACCTCTCCTCTCATACAGCGTCAGGGAAACCCTTTTGGGGAACAGGTACCAAGTGATATTCGGGAGCATGTTGGTGCCAATGTTGAAAAGGGAAGTAGCCTCAGACTAAAACTGGAAAAAGCGTTCTGGGAAACTACTCTGTGATATGTGTAATCATCTCACATAGATAATGCTTTCTTTACATTACGCAGCTTGGAAACTGTCATGGACGGTTCCACGAAGGGACCTTCGGGACCCCTATGAGGACTATGGATCCGCAAAGGGATATTTGGGATCACATTGGGGCCTATAGTGAAATAGGAAATATAGTCAGATCAAAACGAGAGAGAAGCTTTCTGAGAAACTGCTTGGTGACATGTGCATTCCACTCAGGGAGTTATAACTTTCTTCTCATAAGGCACAATTTGAACACTGTTCCTGTAAAACCAAAAGAGTAATATTCGGAGCACCTTGTAGACTATGGCAAAATTGAAATGTCCAATGAAAAACAGAAAGAATCACTCGAAGAAACTGCTCTCTGACATGTATTTTTACACAGGGTTAAAGCTTACTTTACATTTCCCAGTTTGAAAGTCGGACTTTGAG
>NW_016830279.1:0-1656 GCF_001698545.2 Rhinopithecus bieti
GTGGGAGAATCACTTGAACCCAGAAGGCAGAAGTTGCAGTGAGCTGAGACCATGCCATTACACTCCAGCCTGGACAACAAGAACAAAACTCCATCTCAAAAAAAAAAAAAAAAAGAGAGAAAAAAAACAAAAAAACCCCACCCAAAAAAAAAAAAAAAAAGAGAGAAGAAAACAAAAGAAAAGAAATTGCCATAGCACCCCAACCTTGAGCAACCACCACCCTTATTAGTCATCGAAGTTGAGGCAAGACTCTCTAACCAGCAAGAAGATTGTGGCTTGCTGAAGGCTCAGATGATTGCATTTTTTAGCAATAAAGTATTTTAATTAAAATAAGTACATTTTAAAGACATGATGCTATTGCACACTTAATAAACTACAATGTGGTGTAGACATAGCTTTTATATACACTGGGAAACAAAAAAGTCATGTGACTTACTTTATTGCAATATTTGCTTTATTGGGGTGGTCTGGATCTGAACCCACAATATCTCTGAAGTATACCTGTATATATGCTAAAGAATTTCACTCTTTATTTTGGGTTCTGCATCAGATAGGTCTTCTTTCTGAATGCTTCTGACATTGTACCTCCGGGTATTACTGCTAGTTACTCTGAGTCTAGGACTCAGTTTCTCAGAACTGAGCTTTTCCCAGAATGAGTCATTCTTTTATATATATATATGTAGTGTCCTGATTATCAGTTCTGTATATTTTATGTCAATTCCAGAATAAGCCGTTGAAGGAATAGAGCCTTAGTTGCCTCATTTATAAAATCTTAGGGTTAGAGCACCTCAAACATTTAACTAAAAAATTCTTTATAATACCTGATCTAAAGACATAGTAATCTTTTGCCAACTATCAGTTTTCTGTGTTCATAAATTTATTTCTATGTAACTTGAACTCAACTCTGAAAATGTTGTTTTTCATGTAAGCAAATTGTAGGTCACACTTGATACAGAAAACTATAAAAAGAGAATGGAAAAGGTTAGAAAAGTGAGGTGAGAGGAGTGGTTGAAAACATTAGGGGTTGATGTAATGATGCCTAGCCTGAAAAGAGATAAAACTAAGGCCAGGCATACATGGGCCTTAGGAGTCAGACAAGACTTCCTGATTTAAAATCAGAAATGCACTGAGAATTTGTATACAAAGCCAAAAAGAAAATAAATCTTGGTTTGTGTACTATCTGTAGCAATCTAAAATTTGTTTATAAACATCTGGTTAAAATGAGAGATTGAAGAGATTCTGAGAGATTTTCAAGAAATAAATTGTATTTAAGATGTATAAATGGCATCGAGGTGTCTTTTGTTGTTGTTGTTATCGCTATTGATTTATTTTGGGGCCAGGTTAAAAACTTAACCATTTCTATAGGTTTGTTTGGCCATTTTTTTTCCTATTTTTTTAAGATTTTTATTTTTTATTTTATTTTATTTTTATTCTGTTTAACTTTTTTTTGGTCTTTTTTTATTATTGTACTTTAAGTTCTAGGGTACATGTGCACAACATGCAGGTTTGTTACATATGTATACATGTGTCATGTTGGTGTGCTGCACCTGCTAACTCATCATTTATATTAGGTGTACCTCCTAATGCTATCCCTCCCCACTCCCCACACCCCACACAGGCCCCAGTGTGTGATGTTCCCCACCCTGTGTCCAAGTG
>NW_016830280.1:0-297 GCF_001698545.2 Rhinopithecus bieti
ACAATCCCACACAATCACACACAATCACAATCACACACAAACACACACACAAACACACACACAATCACACACAATCACACACACACACAAACACACAAACACACACACAAACACACACACTCACAATCACACACAAACACACACACAAACACACACACAATCACACACAATCACACACACACACAAACACACAAACACACACAATCACACACAAACACACACAATCACACACAAACACAAACACACACACACACACACAAACACACACACACACACACACACACACACACACACACA
>NW_016830281.1:0-607 GCF_001698545.2 Rhinopithecus bieti
TAACACACGCCAGGACCCCGAGGTGGGGAGGGTCCAAACCAGGGGCACCAGGACGGCCTCAGGGTGAAACACCGGCTTCCTGCACCTCGGCAGAGCCCAGCATGCGTGTGGACACCGGGAGCGGCCCCTGCAGTGCCACAGCCCTGCCTGCGTCCTCGGCACTGCTGTTTCTCAGTGACTTTCTAATAACAGAAAGCCTGAGGCCGAGCCCCACTGACTGCAGACCCATGGCAGCTCCCAAGAGGCAGGAGGGAATTGCAGACCCTCTGCATGTCTCAGCTGTGGCCAGGCAGTGCCCCTGGGTCACAGTGCACCGCAGATCCTCAGACCCTCACCTTCATAAGCCTCCAGGACAGAGGCAGCCACTGCCCTACCTCGGGGCACATAGGTGGTAGCATCAAGGTCACCCCTGCCTCCACCTCCCTGTCCTGGGTACAGGACTTGGCATCCAGCACGCGGAGGCTGGAGCTGCTGGGGCTGTGGCCCTTGGTGTCGCTTCAAGCACCTCAGGTGCAGCCCTTCTGCCATGGACAGGTCGCTCTCCATCCCAGTGCCAGTGAAAGGCGTGGAGTCCCCAAGGGGAGCCACCCGTGGGTCAGGGTGAGGG
>NW_016830282.1:0-1185 GCF_001698545.2 Rhinopithecus bieti
AGTTTCTGAGAAAGCTTCTTTCTAGTTTTTATCTGAAGATATTTCCTTTGTAACCCAAGGCTTCAATGTGATCCAAAATATCATTTCTCAGATTCCCCATAAACAGGGCTCCCAAATTGCACCATGAAATGAATGGTGTAACTATGTGAGATGAATCACACATCACAAAACTGTTTCTCAGACAGCTTCTTTCTAGTATTTATCTGAGGATATTTCCTTTTTCTCCATATTCCTCAATGCGCTCCAGAATATCGTATTGCAGATTAGATGAAAAATGTGATAGCAAACTTCTCAATGAAGAGACCACTGTAGCTCTGTGATATTAATTGACACCTCACAAAGCAGTTTCCCAGAAAGCTTCTTTCTAGTATTTGTATGAGTATATTTTCTTTTTCAAGATACTCCTCAATGCACTCGTGAATATCCTTTTTCAGATTCCATGAAAATAGTATTAGCAAACTCCTCTATGAAAGAAAAAGTGTAAATCTGTGAGATGAATTCACACATTACAAAGCAGATTCTCAGAAAGATTCTTTTTGGTTTTTCTCTGAGGATATTTCTGCAGTCACCATAGGCTTCACTGCACTCCCAAATATCCTATTGCAGATTCCATGGAAACAGTGTTAGCAAACTGCTCCATGGAAAGAAAGATGTAACTCTGTGAGATGAATTGACACAACACAAAGCAGTTTCTTAGAAAGCTTCTTTCAGTTTTTAACTTAGGATATTTCCTTTGTCACCATAGGCTTCAATGCACTCTCAAATATCCTGTTGCAGACTCCACAAAAACACTGTTATCAAACTGCCCAATGAAAATGACGCCGTATCTCAGTAAGATGAATTCACTCATCACAAAGCAGTTTCTCAGAAATCTTTCTAGTTTTGATCTGAGTATATTTCCTTTCTCACCATAGGCCTCAATGTGCTTCCAAATATCCCTTCACAGATTCAAAGAAAACAGTGTTAGCAAATGGCTTCATGAATAGAAAGTTGTAAATATGTGACATGAATTCAATTATTACAAAGAACTTTCTCAGAATCATTCTTTCTAGCTTTTATCTGAGGATATCTCCTTTGTCACCATAGGCTTCAATGTGATCCAAAATATCCCTTCTCAGATTCCCCAAAAACTAATCCATGAAAAGAATCATGTAACTCTGTGAGATGAATTAACACATCACACAA
>NW_016830283.1:0-1309 GCF_001698545.2 Rhinopithecus bieti
CCTGCTTATGAATGCCCTAATTTAAGCTCATCATAAAGAATCTAAAATATTTTCATTTAGCTAGCAATTCCAATTACTTCTTTTACATATCCTTTGCTAGATTGTATTCCTGTCTATCCTTTTGTTAGTGCTCCCCAGAGCCTAAATGTCAGTTCTATTCTCACTTACTATTTAATTTAATTCAGCATTCACTTGCTTATTCATTTAATACATGTTTAATGACTATGTACAATGTGTTCAATGATGGGAATATAAGGAAAAATAAGACAGACTTCCTGCCTATGAGACTTACTGGTTTAGGTCAGGCACAGTGGCTCATGCCTGTAATCCCAACACTCTGTGAGACTGAGGCAGGAGGATTGTTTCAGCCTAGGAGTTTGAGACCAGCCTGGGCAACATAGCAAGACCTCACCTCTACAAAAAAAAAAAAAATCATAAATTAGCTGGTCGTGATGGCATGCACCTGTAGTCCCAGCTACTCGGTAGGCTGAGAAAGGAGGATTGCTTCAGCCCAGGAGGTCAAGGCTGCAGTAAGCCAAGACTGTGCCACTGCACTGCAGCCTAGGTGACAGAGTGAGATCCCATCTCAAACAATAGAAAAAAATAAAATAAAGGTAGTTGCTGGTCTAGTCAAAGAAATGACTTGAAAATAAATTATTGCCAGACAGAGTATAAATGCTTTAAGTATTTATGGATGAAATGATACAAAAGCTGAAAATATATACTAGATTGACCATATGCTAACAAAGTGTTCAACTGAGTGAATAGCACTGAAGTTTATTTCCTCTTTTATTTCTGAATGTGTCTACCAATTTCCGTAATAATTTTTTTAAAAAGAGTATTCATATAAATAGAGAAATATATTGGTTGCCATAAATTATGGAGGAGCTACATATGAGATACAGATGCTCCTTGACTTATGAGAGGGTTATATCCCAATAAACACATAATCAGTGGAAAACATCATAAATGCATTTACTGCAGACAGCACAACACAGTATGCTATAAGCTGTTTTACAACAACTGAATCTGCTTACGGGGGCCGGGGGTGGTGGCTCACACCTGTAATCCCAGCACTTTGGGATGCTGAGGTGGACAGATCGCTTGAGCCCAGGAGTTCGAATGTGACAAAACCCTATCTCTACAAGATAAAAAAAAATACAAAAATTAGCTGGGCGCGCTGAAGCACACCTGTGGTCCCAGCTACTTGGGAGGCTGAGGTGGGAGAATCATCGAGCCCAGGGATATTGAGACTGTAATTATGCTGTGATTACGCCACTGTACTCCAGCCTGGGCAACAGAGTGAGAC
>NW_016830283.1:4122-7534 GCF_001698545.2 Rhinopithecus bieti
AAAAAAAAAAAAAAACAGAACAAAAAACAAAAAACAAACGACAAGTTCACAAAGATTAGAGGGAGAACTGGGTTTTGCCTCCTGACCTCGGAGACTAGACTCTTAACCATTTCTCTTTTTCTTTTTTTTTGAGATAAGAGTCTTGCTCTGTTGCCCAGGCTGGAATGCAATGGCATGACCTCGGCTCAATGCAACCTCTGCCCCCCGGGCTCAAGTGATTCTCCTGCCTCAGCCTCCCGAGTAGCTAGAATTACAGATGTGTGCCACCACATCTAGCTAATTTTTCTATTTTTAGTAGAGATGGGGTTTTGCCATGTTGGCCAGGTTGGCCTCGAACTCCTGACCACAAGTGATCTACTCGCCTCGGCCTCCTAAAGTGCTGGGAATACAGGCGTGAGCCACCGCGCCCAGCCCTCTTAACCATTTCTCTAGCTGAGTGTGACTTTGTCTGCCTTTCTCTCCAGTATTGTGATGTCTCTGTTTTTCAGGAATGGAGGTTCCTCTGCTGCTCTATAGCCAGAGACCCAAAGTGAGAGCCATGTTTCTTGATTCAACCCTGGAAACCTTCTATGATAATTTTAAACAATTACTAACCATTTATTGAGAACCCATAATATTTTAGCACCTTTGATACAGTAGATCCAGACCTTATGACAACAGTGTAACACAAATACCTGTGTGTATGAATGGTTTTTAATCTTTTTGAGCTCACCAAAAGATTAAAAAGCCTTTTGTGGGATGCTGGTGACAGCTCTGGATCTTCTTTCCAGAAAAATTCAATTATGCACACATACATAGTATTGTACACAACTTCAGAAGAGGCTGCTAGGACCTACTGAAGCCCATCCTCCAGTAGTCCAGAGACTCCAGGGTAAGAACTCTTGACCTATACAACCCTTTGCAGCTGACTCTTTTATAGCATTAAGGGTATAGAGAGTGTGGGGGGCATCTTATCCTCCTCATCTTCTCCTCAGAGAGAAATGTTTAGAATAGCTCCCTACATTAACCAAGTATCTCTGAATATTCTTTCTCTCTTGTACATAGGACTACAAGGGAAGAATGCACACAATCACGTGTGGTTGTAGGAGATGAGGCTATAGGTAAAACCTGCCTCCTCATCAGTTACACAACAAATGCCTTTCCTGAGCAGTATATCCCCACTGTCTTTGACAACTATAGCGTCCAGACATCTGTGGATGGGCAAATCGTCAGCCTGAACACGTGGGACACTGCTGGCCAACAGGAGTATGACTGACTGCGAACACTCTCCTAACCCCAGATCAGTATCTTTGTTATGTTTTTCCGTTGGCAACTTGGAATTTCCAATTTATGGGACTTGGTTATCTATGAGTGTGGGGAAGAGAAGATGGAATAAATTATGACTGTGATTTCTAGGATGTACAACTAGATGGGCAATCAGATAATAAGTTGCCAGTAGGGCAATGAAAAATGGACATGTCTGGCAGACAACTGGAAGCACAGGTATGGAGCCCTGAAGAGAGGTATGGGGCTGGAGATAGTGATGTTAACAGACATATGATGGCTGAAGTAATGAGAATGAAAAGGCAAGGAAATCATTTGAGAAAGTGTTTCTGGAAAAGGGAGAAGAGAGTATCAAGGAGGAAAAAGTGGTGAATAGTGGCAAATGCACAAAAGTTCAAGAATGATATTTCTAATCATATGCAAAAATTTTCGGCATCATTAGTCAATAGGGAAATGCAATGACCGGGCGCGGTGGCTCAAGCCTGTAATCCCATAACTTTGGGAGGCCGAGACGGGCGGATCAGGAGGTCAGGAGATCAAGACCATTCTGGCTAACCCGGTGAAACCCCGTCTCTACTAAAAAATACAAAAAAAACTAGCCGGGCGAGGTGGCGGGCGCCTGTAGTCCCAGCTACTTGGGAGGCTGAGGCAGGAGAATGACGTGAACCCGGGAGGCGGAGCTTGCAGTGAGCTGAGATCCGGCCACTGCACTCCAGCCTGGGTGACAGAGCGAGACTCTGTCTCAAAAAAAAAAAAATAGGGAAATGCAAATCAAAATTACAATGAAATACCACTTTACACCCACTAGGATGGTTAGAAGCAAAAAGGTGGACAATAACAAGCGTTGACAAGGATGTGAAGAAACTGGAACCCTTATACACTGCTGGTGGGATTACAAAATGGTGCAGTTGCTCTGGGAAACAGTTTGGCGGTTCCTCAAAAAGTTAATTAAACATATGAGTTACCATGTGGACTCAGCAATTCAGCTCTTAGGTACAGACTGAGTATTCCTTATCTGAAATGCTTGGGACCACAGGTGTTTCAGATTTCAGGTTTTTTAAGAATCTGAAATATTTTGGAGTATCTGCAAATATGTGAACATCCCTAATCCGAAAATCAGAAATCCAAATGTTCCAGTGAGCATTTCCTTAGAGCATCAAGCAGGCATTCAAAAAGTTTAAGATTTTGGAGCATTTCAAGTTTTTGGATTTGGGATGTTCAATCTTTATATACCCAAGAGAAATAAAAACAAGTGTCCCTTTCTTACTTGCCTGAGAAATAAAAAAAATTAAAATTAAAAAAAGCAAATGTTGGCCGGGTGCGGTGGTTCATGCCTGTAATCCCAGCACTTTGGGAGGCCGAAGCGGGTGGATCGCAAGGCCTGGAGATCAAGACCAACAGTGAAACCCTGTCTCTACTAAAAATACAAAAAATCAGCCAGGCATGGTGGCACGCGCCTATAGTCCTAGCTATTTGGCAGGCTGAGGCAGGAGAATCGCTTGAACCCAGGAGGTGGAGGTTGCAGTGAGCAGAGATCGTGCCACTGCGCTCCAGCCTGGGCGACACAGGAAGACTCTGTCTCCAAAAAAAAAAAAAAAAAAGCAAATGTCCACACAAAAGTTTGTACAAAAATGTTCACAAAATGTTCACAGATGCATTATTTGCATCAGCAGCCAAAATTACAATCTAAATGTCCATCAATTGACAGACAAAATGTGGGGCATCCATACAATGGAGTATTACAAGATAACAAAAAAAAATGAGGTTGGGCACAATGGCTCATGCCTGTAATCCCAGCACTTTGGGAGGCTAAGTCAGGAAGATCGCTTGAGCCCAGGAGTTTGAGGCCAGCCTGGGCAACATAGTGAGACTCTGTCTCTACAAAATAAAAATTAGCTAGGCATGGTGGCATGCACATGTGGTTCCAGCTACTTGAGATGCTGAGATGGGAGGATTCCTTGAGCCTGGGAGGGTGAGGCTGCAGTGAGCTGTGACTGTGCCACTGCACTCCAGCCTGGACAACACAGTGAGATCCTGTCTCAAAAAAAACAGGAATGAAGTACTGATACATGTTACAATATGGATGACACGTTAAAACTGACCACTTTAGGCCGGGCGCGGTGGCTCAAGCCTGTAATCCCAGCACTTT
>NW_016830284.1:0-1246 GCF_001698545.2 Rhinopithecus bieti
AGTAAGTTCAGTACGACAAATGTGATATGGCAAAATAAATCAATTATATATATATTAGCAACAAATAAAAAAATGGAGAGTATAAAACACTATTTAACATAGTTTAAAAAGTGTCAAATACCAAGGGATACACGTAAAGAAATACAAAACATTCCCACACATGGAAAAATACAAAACATTATATAAAAAATTAAAAATAAATAAATAAATGGAGGATATACCACATTCAAGGTTTGGTAGGTTGATACAGATATCAACTCTTCTTAAAATATAGATACAATGTTATTGCAGTCGACATGCAGGAGGTATTCTTTTAACTCTAAAATTATTTTTTCAAATCTGTTTTTTTATGAAAATGCAAATTAAAAAATAATGTGTCTGGAGCAATTCTGTACAGGAAAAATAGAATAAGGAGGAAGAAGTGGAGAAGCAGGAGGAGAGGAGGGGAAGGCATAGGAAATGAAGAAAGAGAACAAAACTGCAGGACTCATAAAACCAGATATTAAATCTTATTTTGAATTTGTAGCTATTAAGAATGTCTAGTATTATTGTGTGAATTGACGAATTGACCAGTAAACACAATAGAATTCAGAAACAGGCCCAAACACATATAGTCACCTGATTAATGGCAGTAATAATACTGAAGTGTCATCAAGAAAGGATGGTCCTTTCAATAAGTTTAGCTGGGTTAATTGGATACCCATCCAGCAAAGGAAAATAACTCTTAACCTCTATCTCACACCATATATAAAAATCAGCTTTTGGTGACTGTATATCCACATTTAGAAGATAAAAATAAAACGTATATAATAATACATAGAACAATATATTTACGCCTTGATATAGGCAAAGATTTTTAGAAAAAGTTTGCAAAAACCACTGACCATAAAGGATAAAAAAGTATATATTTCTCTGAACTACTACAAAATTCTATTATTCAAGGACACCATTACAAGAGTAAACAGCCAAGCACAGATTATGAGATTATTTATATATCAGGCTCAATTCTCATTAATCAAAGTAGTTATGTTTTATAAAACATATATGGTTATGTTTTGTAAACATATTGCAGTTAGTGAATATTGAACCATTACTCTATTGTTCATAAGTTCATATTATATATATGTGTGTGTGTGTGTGTATATATATATACACATATATATATACATATATATATACACATATATATATACATATATATACACATATATATATACATATATATATACACATAAATATCTATAGA
>NW_016830285.1:0-4004 GCF_001698545.2 Rhinopithecus bieti
TCAGCAAACTATTGCCAGAACAGAAAACCAAACACCGCATGCTCTCGCTCATAGGTGGGAATTGAACAATGAGATCACTGAATTCTGGAAGGGGAACATCACACACCGGAACCTATTATGTGGAGGGGTTAGGGATGGCATTGGGAGTTATACTGATGTAAATGACAAGTTGATGGATGCTGACGAGTTGATGGGTGCAGCACACCAACATGGCACAAGTATACATATGTAACAAACCTGCACGTTGTGCACATGTACCCTAGAACTTAAAGTATAATAAAAAAAAAAGGAAAATTGAAATTATATGAAGTACTCTCTCAGACAAGAGTAGAATAAAACTGGAAATCAACTCCAAAAGGAACCTTCAAAACCATGCAAACACATGGAAATTAAATAACTTGCTCCTGAATGATCACTGGGTCAAATATGAAATCAAGATGGAAATTTAAAAACTCTTTGAACTGAACAATAGTGACGCATCCTATCAAAACACCTGGAATTCTGCAAAGAGTGTGCTAAACGTTCATAGCTTTAAATGCCTACATCAAAATGACTGAAAGAGCACAAATAGACAATCTAAGGTTACATTTCTAGAAATTCAAGAAACAAGAACACACCAAATCCAGACCCAGCAGAAGAAAGAAAATAACCAAGATCAGAGCAGATCTAAATGAAGTTGAAACAAAATAATAAAAACTATAAATAAAATGTAAAGCTGGCTTTTCGGAAAAATAAATAAAATTGATAGACCATTGGCAAGATAACCAAGAAAATAAGAGAGAAGAGTCAAATAAGCTCATTCAGAAATGAAATGGGAGCCATTACCACCAATGCCACAGAAATACAAAAGATCATTCAAAGGTACTATGAACACATTTATGTGCATAAACTAGAAAACCTAGAGCGGATAAATAAATTCCTGGAAATATAAAACCTTCCTAGATTAAATCAGAAAGAATTCAAAACCCTGAACAGACCAACAAAAAGCAGCAAGAAGGAAAAGATAATTTGAAAAGTAACAACAAAACAAATTCCAGGACCGGACAGATTCACAGCTGAATTCTACCAAACATTCAAAGAAGAGTTGGTACCAATTCATTTGACACTATTCCACATGCTAGAAAAAGATGGAATTCTCCCTAAATCATTCTATGAAGAAAGTATCACCCTAATACCAAATCCAGAAAGGGACATAACAAAGAAAACTGCAGACCAAAATCCCTCTTGCACACAGATGCAGAAATTCTTAACAAAATACCAGCTAACTGAATCAGAAATATAATGCACCATGATCAAGTAGGTTTCACATTAGGGACACAGGAATTGTTCCACATACACAAGTCAATAAATGTGGTACACCACATAAACAGAATTTAAAAATCACTTGATCCTCTCAATAGACACTGAAAAGGTACTTGACAACATCCAGCATCTTTTTATGATTAAAACGCTCAGCAAAATTGGCACATAAATCTACAGCCAACATAATACTGAATGAGAAAAAATTGAAAGCATTCACTCTCAGCAGGGGAGCAAAACAAGGATGGCCACTCTCACCACTTTTATTCAACAGAGTACTGAAAGTCCTAGCCAAATCAATCAAACAAGGGAAATAAAGGGCATCCAAATTGATAAAGAGGAAGTAAAACTGTCGCTGTTTGCTGATGACATAATTACACACCTAGAACACCCTAAGGACTACTCCAAAAAGCTGCTAGAACTGATAAACCAATTCAGCAAAGTTTCAGTATACAAAAGTAATGTGCACAAATCAGTAGCTGTGCTGCAAACCAACAATGACCAAGCAGAGAATCAAATCAAGAACTGAACCCCTTTTATGACAGCAGTCATAAAGAAATAATAACTAGAAATATGTCTAAACAAGGAGGTGAAAGACCTCAAGAAAAACTACAAAACACTGCTGAAAGAAATCATAGATGATGCATAAAATGAAAATGCACCCCTTGCTCATGGATGAATAGAATTATTGTGAAAATGACCACACTGACAAAAGCAATCTACAAATTCAATGCCATGCCCATTAAAATGCCACCATCATTCTTCACAGAACTAGAAAAAACAATTCTAAAATTCATATGGAACCAAACAAGAGCCAACATACTCAAAGCAAGACTAAGCAAAAAGAACAAATCTGGTAGTGTCACATCACCTGACTTCAAACAATTCTCTAAGTCCATAGTCACCAAATAGCGTGGTACTGGTGTAAAAATAGGCACATAGACCAATGGAACAGAATACAGATCCCAGAAATAAACCTAAATACTTACAGGCAACTTATCTTTGACAAAGCAAACAAAAACATAAAATGGGTAAAGGACACCTTATTCAACACATGGTGCTGAAATAATTGGCAAGCCGAATGTAGGAGAATAAAACTGGATCCCCATATCTCACCTTATACAAAAATCAATCCAAGATGAATCAAGGACTTAAATCTAAGACCTGAAACTATAAACATTCTAGAAGACGACATTGGAAAATCCCTTCTAGACATTGGCTTAGGCGAAAACTTCGTGACCAAGAACCCAAAAGCAAATGCAACGAAAGCAAAAATAAATAGGTGAGACTTCGTTAAACTAAAGAGTTTCTGCAGAGCAAAGCAACAGTCAGCAGACTAAACATATGACCCACAGAGTGAAAGAAAATCTTCACAATCTATACATCTGAAAGATAACCAATAGCCAGAATCTACAAGAAACTCAAACAAATTAGCAAACAAACAATCCCATGAAAAAGTGGGCTAAGTAAGTGAATAAACAGTTCTCAAAAGAAGATATACAAATGGCTAACAAACATATGAAACAATGCTCAGTATCACTAATGATCAGGGAAATGCAAATGAAAACCACAATGTGATACCACCTTACTCCTGCAAGAATGTTCATAATAAAAAATGAAAAAATAATAGTTGTTGGACAGGCACGGTGGCTTACACCTGTAATCCAAAGTGGCCAAGATGGGCGGATCACTTAAGGTCAGGAGTTGACACCAGCGTGTACAACATGGTGAAACCCTGTCTCTACTAAAAATACAAAAAAATTACCTGGGTGAGGTGGCACATGCCTGTAATCCCAGCTACTCCAGAGGCTGAGGCAGAAGAATGGCTTGAACCTGGGAGGCAGAAGTTACAGTGAGACAAGATCATGCCACTGCACTCCAACCTGGGTGAAAGAGCAAGACTCCATCCATCTCAAAAATAAATAAATAAAAATAATAGATGTTGATGTGGAAGCGGTGAAAAGGGAACACGTCTACACCGCTGGTGGGAATATAAACTATAAATGAGTGGATAAAGCAATTGTAGTATATATATATATATGATTGAATACTACTCAGCCATAAAAGGAATGAATCAATGGCAATCGCAGCAACCTGGAAGAAACTGGATACTATTATTCTAAGCGAAGTAACTCAGGAATGGAAAACCAAAGACTGTATATTCTCACTCATAAGTGGGAGCAAAGCTATGAGGATGCAAAGGCATGGGAATGATAAAATAGACTTGGGGGAAAGGGTGGGAAGGAGGAGAGGGAATAAAAGAGTACAAATTGAGTTCAGTGTATACTGCTCTGGTGATGGGTGCACCAAAATCTCACAAATCACCATTAGAGAATTTATGTAATTAAATACCAAATCCCCAAAAACCTATGGAAAGAAAAGATTTAAAAATAAAATAAAATAAAAAATTTAATTCATAGGTGTCCTTCCTGTTTGAAAAAATGCTCATCATCACTCGCCATCAGAGAAATGCAAATCAAAACCACAATGAGATACCATCTCACACCAGTTAGAATGGCAATCATTAAGAAGTCAGGAAACAACAGGTGTTGGAGAGGATGTGGAGAAATAGGAACACTTTTACACTGTTGGTGGGATTGTAAACTAGTTCAACCATTATGGAAAACAGTATGGCAATTCCTCAAGGATCTAGAACTAGATGTACCATATGACCCAGCCATCCCACTACTGGGTATATACCCAAC
>NW_016830285.1:5035-9882 GCF_001698545.2 Rhinopithecus bieti
TTTTTTTTTTTTTTAAGATAGAGTCTCGCTCTGTCACCCAGGCTGGAATGCAGTGGCACAATCTCAGCTCACTGCAACCTCTTACTCCCAGATTCATACCATTCTCCTGCCTCAGCCTCCCGTGCAGCTGGGACTACACGCCTGCGCCACCATGTCCAGCTAATTTTTTGTATTTTTAACAGAGATGGGGTTTCACTGTGTTAGCCAGGATGGTCTGAATCTCCAGACCTAGTGATCCGCCCACCTCAGCCTCCCAAAGTACTGGGATTACAGGCATGAGCCACTGCGCCCGGCCTCAGATTTCTTATCATCTGATGTTAGGTAGGACAAACAGCTGATATTTCTGGCTTTTGATTTTTTTTTTTAACCAAAAGTACTAGTTCCCAAATGAAACTAATAAGCCTTAACCAAGATTATGGCTTAGCCAAGCATCTATGAGGCATCTCCAAAGAGGTGAAGGAGCACCTCAAAAACTCAAAAATCACATAAATATCAAAACAAATAAGGCTGGTTCCTTCATCCAAAATTAAATCCAGGATGCAGCAGTAAAAGCATAAAAATTTTTAACTATTCGATGACAAGGTAAAGTGGATTTTATTGTTATTTGCTCAGAGGTTCTAAGGCAAGCAGTTTGAGCTTACAAAAAAATTAACTTTGTTTTAGATCAGATTTTTGGTCTGCAATTTAGTCAAAAGAAATTTTAAGACTATTAGGTAGGTGTCTTTCTTTGAAATTCAATCCTCTGATCAACCGTTTGGAATAAGAATGCTCTAAAATATATTTTAACTTAGAAGTCCCAATTTAAAGAATCCATCTTCTGGCCATGGACAATTAGAATTTCCAGTGATGTAATGATTCTAAGTGACTCGATCCAACAGCCTCTTCAGTGAAAACCAACCCAAATGATGTTTTCCCCACCCCAACAAAATAAAATATGTACTCTCAGGAATAGGCTTAGGAAAGCAAAAGACTCGTGTTTCCACAGCCCTATCCAAGCAAAAGACTTGGGATGGCAAAAGTCCAAGATGGATGGGATTTCTTATGACAAGCCCTCCTGGGAGCTTCACACATTTGGAAAACAAAAGAAAAAATAAAAAATCCTCAGGTTCTCAATCATGTTAAGGCAGTCAACTAATGTGACTCAAAATGATTCCTCCCCTGATGGTGGAGACCAAGAGTGAGTGCTCTGACTCCATCACAAATCAAGCCCTCAAGGACATATGACAAGATGAGAGAAAACTTTATTCAGTACCTCCATTTATGAACAACACTGAAGGAAAGAGGTAAAGGAAAAGACTATTTCTGGGAGGAAATGGATTAAACAATCAAAATATTCATACCCCAACATCGCTAAAAGTACACCAGAATTACTACACCAAGACTAGTCCAATACAAGTCTTCTCCCATTGATCAACATTTGGTGGAGGAAACAGTGATTTTACCATCCTATTGGAAAGAATGCCAGGACCTGGAGACTGATACATTTTACCCTTTAGCTGGTTGATTATTTATCTGCATTTCTGCATGTCCAAAACAAGGTTATGGCAGTAAATCAGGTTTTAGTGGTAATACAGGTCATGGGAGAAAGAAAGGAAGTTCAGTTAGGAAAGCTGGTCTTGTGTCAGTGAAACCTTGCACGTAGCAGCCCTCAGAGAAAATCAACGCTACATTTTTTTATCTTTAAGGTATCAGATTCAGTCCATTTCTCCCAGATCCAGATAAGGGAAGACATGCCTGCATTACTAATGATTCTCTATGATGTAGATTGTTTCCACAAAATGCAACTGTGCAGGGCCACTTCTATTTGCTGGCCCTCTGAGAGACACGTCAAAATTTGTCAAAGAAATATGTTGTGGGTTAAAATATTCTTATGTTCTTCAACAAACAGGTGTTTCTAGAGGTGGAATTGGATGTTCTGCAGTTACAGAACTTTAGCCAATTTAAAGGCTTGCTTCACCATGATTTAGAACTCCTGTTAGATTTGGATTTGACCAAGTGAAAGGGTGTTGGACATTAGACAGGGTGAAGAGTCGGTCAAATCCAAAGGAAGAATGATAAAACCAAAACCACAACTAGCGATTGCATTATTTACATACTGTTGAACATTCTAAGCATAAGGAGAGGTTAGGATGAAGTAGTAACAAGCTTTATCCTGCAGCTACCAAATTCTAGAACAAAAGCCCAAACCAGCTCCTTAGTTGAGCAGGGACCAAGCTGTAGTCTGCTCTCCATTGTCACAGGACCACGAAACCCATGTTCCTTTTAGGAAGTGAGCAAGACTCCATGAGAAGAGGAGTTCCATGAAAAAAACAAAACTGAGATCACAAACAAAAAAAAATCAGAGAAAGCAGGGACCTCAAGAGCAAGTAGGATTCAATTCTCAGAAAGTCACACGATTGGTCAGAACTAAAGCTCTATAATTGGTACTGAGCATGAACAAAAAAAGAAGCAATGCAGGTCAAAGGTTCTAACTCCATTAAGAGGATCCCTTCATGGTTGGCAAAATGTTAACCAAATTGAGTGCCTGATTCAAGTTTCTGAATCAATTGAGGTTTATTGGACCAGAGCTTGAGGGCAAACTCTGGAAAATCACAAGTTGTAGAAACCTCTGTTGCTTGTTACGTCTTTGAGGAGGTTTTCGGGAGGTCTGACATTTATACATCATCTTAATGGGGGGAAGGCAGGTAGGAAGAAACAAGTAGGGGAAGAATATTGGGTCTCATCTTCTCCTTATTCTATATAGAGGAAAAGAAAACATTATCAGTGTAAAGCCTAACAGACTTTAGTTTTAGGAGCTAGACTTGGATTGCACACTTAAAGTTACAATTGATGTGATCTTGTTTGATGAGAGAAAATACAGCTTAAGATGAAGATGAAAATGAAGAGGAAAAACCTTGCTATACACTGGGGACCTTTATGTTTGTACCTCATATAATGCTCACAATGAGCCTTTAATCAGTTACTATTATCCCTCTATCCCAAAACATCGATAAACTTGTCCCTTATCTCAGAGCCTATTAAAGGTGGAACCAGGTCTCAGACTCACATTTCTGAATCTAAAACTCATGCTTCCAGTAAAAGAAACTATCAACCGAGGGAATAGACAACCTAAGAAATGAGAGAAAATATTTAGAAACTATGCATTGGACAAAGGTTTGATATCCAGCATCTATACAAAACTTAAATAAATTGACAAGAAAATAAACCATTAAAAAGTGGAGAGACACGTTTCAAAAGAAGTTATACATGTGGCCTACAGCACATGAAAAAGACCAATATCACTTATCATTAGAGAAATATAAATCAAAACCACAATAAGACACCATCTCACACCAGTCAGAATGGCTATTATCAAAAAAAAGATAACATGCTGGCAAAGTTGCAGAAAAAAGGGAATGCTTATATACTGTTGGTGGCAGTATCAATTAGTTCAACCATTGTGGAAAGCAGTGGGACAATTCCTCAAAGAGCTAAAAACAGAACTACCATTTGATCCAGCAATCTCATGACAGGTTATATACCCAAAGGAATATAAATCATTCTACCATAAAGACACATGCACACAAATTTTCATTGCAGCACTATTTGCTACAGAAAAGACATGGAATCAACCTAAATGCCAGTCAATGGAACCTGGATTTTTAAAAATGTGGTACATATACACCATGGAATACTATGCATCCATAAAAAAAAATGAGATCTTGTCTATTGCAGGAACATAAATGGAGCTAGAGAATAATACACTTAGCAAACTAATGTAGGAATCAGAAAACGAAATATTGCATGTACAAGTGGGCACTAAATAGAGAGAATACATGGACGCAACGGGAGCAGCACACACCAGGACGTATTTGAGAGTGGAGGGTTGGAGGCAAAGGAAGAGAAGAAAAAATAATTATTGAGTATTAGACTTACTACCTAACTGATGATATAATCTGTACATCAAACCTCCGTGACATGGGTTTACCTACATATCAGACCTACACGTGTACCCTGAAACTAAAACAAGCATTTTTTTAAAAACCACAATGAATTTCAAACATCAACAATTTTATCTCTAATCCTTCTCCAATCAAAATTTTAAGATTTGTTTTAAAAAGAAAATTTTTAACGGGTAGAATAAATTAGCTTCTTTTTTCTACATAATAATAAAATAAAACTCTTATTTCACTCTACACAATTATACCTACCAGAATTCAAAGAAAGGAAAGTTGGCTGCCTCTAACAGAAATAACCATACAGACATCAATGAAGAGACAGGGTCTGAAATGGGCCTTAGGACAAAAAACAATTAAGGAGGTTGAGTGTCTGAGTTGGACTGGCAGACCCTGAAACAGCGACAGATGAACAAATATACTCAGACACAAATATCCAATGAAAGAATGGGCTGGGCTGCAGAGCCACTCACCCATACCAAGAAAGTTCTGGAAAAGAGGTGGCAGCAGTGTAGCCAGCTAAGTTCACATTTATTTAGTACAGATTAAATTACAAGCGTCTTGAGTAAGCACTACTAGAGGGTCATTGACATTACCGACCTCCTGCAGATAATCAAAAGTTGTTCTTAAGACCATCTGAGTTTGCATCCTTTGTAGGGACATGGATGCAGCTGGAAACCATCATTCTTAGCAAACTATCACAAGAACAGAAAACCAAACACCGCATGTTCTCACTCATAGGTGGGAACTGAACAATGAGATCACTTGGACTCGGGAAGGGGAACATCACACACTGGGGCCTATCATGGGGAGGGGGGAGGAGGGAGGGATTGCATTGGGGAGTTATACATGATATAAATGATGAATTGATGGGTGCTGACGAGTTGATGGGTGCAGCACACCAACATGGCA
>NW_016830285.1:10362-13363 GCF_001698545.2 Rhinopithecus bieti
GTTGGGGGGCGGGGGTCACTTCTACTTTGCACATACAGGATTGTCAGGCCTACACTGTGCCTGTGTCCCTCTCTGCATTGTGTCCCATGTTGGGGTTTTGGCATTTAGTGCAGGACACACACAGAGGAGACAAACTTCAGCAGATCAGAATTCCTTTCCTGCCTCCAGACCCTGCAGACACTTGCTACACAGGAAGGACAGTCTGATGGGGGGGTGCTCAGCAGGAGGAGATCAGTCTCAGCCAAGCACCTCATGCCCTCTTCATAAACTTGACCCTGAGAAAGACCCTGGAGAAATGACTAGGGCTTTGCCTAAGAAGACCCCTGAGATACTCTCAGAGAAGCTCATCCCTAGAAACCTCAACCCCAGACCCCTGTCCCTAAATCCTTACTCCAGATAAAGCTGAGGAGCCTGTGCCATGGCTGGGTTGTGGCAGAGATTACTGGGACTGGGGATTTACCAGCTGTCTGAGGTCTGTGTCTTCTGGAGCTACTCACCAGCCAGGACTCAGCCCTCAGAGCCTCATCTGGGAAAGGACACAGCTTTGTTCACTGGAGACTCAGAGTGGAGAGGACAGAAAGACAAGCTTTGTAGGCCATCAGCCAATGGCTTTGTGGGGCTTAGGACACTCCATAGAAAGTCTAATGTCCCCAGAAGCAGAAACAGAAGAGAGAAAATATACCTGGCAGCAGCTTGTCCACAAAGATCTGACCTAAAGGTGCTCTCTCATAGAAGTGAATAATAATAAATGTTGTTTGTGTGAACACCTCCACTGTGCTAAGCATTAGGTCAGGTGACTGTGAAGAATCTACATTTTATTCACAGATAGCATGAAAAGCCACAGTCCATTTGACATTTAGCTTATTTGACTAAGAAAAAAACCGAGGCACAGGAAGTCACAGTCACTGAACCAGAGTCACACAAACACAAAAGGCAGATCAGGGTCACCTGAGGTCTGTCTGAAGCCTCAGGCCCTTCCTCTCCTCCACTAGAAGTGAGGAATTACTGGGTTCCAAGGACCCATAGTCATTTATTGGCTCAAATCTTCTCTTCTTAGGCATCCAAACCTCAGAGGAGTGAGAGCAAATGGTCAGCTGATTAGTCTGCACTCCAGAACTAAATCACCTGCCTCAACTGTCAGAGGCAGTGCAAAAAATGTCCAGGCCTCTCCCACATATCTTAACCCTTATCCTTGAACCTGAAATCCTGTGTTTCCCAAAGTGTCCATGTCACTGGCATGACAAGATAAAGGAGAGGACCTTGCTTTCTTTCCCCACTTAAACACTGCACCAGCACAGGCCCAGTGAGAGACACACACTCAGGAGCTCTCACATAACAAATGAAGGAATTGACTGAAGAAATGAATGATTCATAACCTCTTTAGAGACTGGATCATGGATGCAGAATTCTAGGAAGTTCTAGCCACACCTGTCCTTGTCCTTCAGAGGCTGACAAGCATGTTTCATCCCCCCACTACCTCTTGCCTCTAATGCCACCCCACCTAATATAACTCTGAAGCTCTTTGGCCACTGGAGGGTTTTCAGGGCTCCCTTGTCCTGGGCTGTTGAGCTGGGGCACCTGGTCCCTGGGGTCACTGAAGTCACTCTAGGGCCAATGTTCACTGCCATGCTATCTCTGCCTCTCTCTGCTTCTCTGTGTCCCTCATCTTCCTCCCACTTCATTCTAACTTGCAAGCCCTGTCCTGCACAGCTTCTTCCTCCACTCCTTGGCTTTCCCCAGACACTTCTTCTAACTAGGCTGACTGTTCTGTTCCCTTCCTGCTAACACTGTGGCCTGGCCCATCTCCCAGGAAATAGGAAAGGCACAGAAATCACCTGGAGTTTCCACTCTCGAGCCAATGTCCCCAGGTCACTAAGAGAATGAGCTTCCACTGTATCCCCATCCAGGGTTCTGTTCCTTTGTGAGGCTGTTCTGTGGACAAGACCATGGGACAGGGACAGACAACTCCTCCATCCACTCTTATAATTCCCAGACAAGTTCTTCTGGCCTCCTGCATGAAGAAAACCAGTTTATCCCAATGGTGATTTGCAGTAAAGAAAGATTTTAATGAGTCCAAGTCTGCCAAACAGGAGGATGGAGGTTTATTATTACTCAAATCAGCCTCCCTAGTGGATCACGGGTTAGAGATTTTCAAGGATAGTTTCAGGGGCACAGGACTAAAAAATGGGTACTGCTGACTGTTTGGGGATGAAATCATGTGGGCGGAGGGAAATGATCTGTTTCTGCTTGAATCTGCCTCTAGGTGGGGACCACGTGACTGGCTGAGCCATTAGTCAAGGGTATGGATGAGGTCAGCTAGTTGCCAGAATGCAAAGAATGGGAAACATCTCCAAAGACCAATCTCAGGTTCTACAATAGTGATGTTACCTATAGGAGCAATTAGTTACAAATTTTTTAAACTCTGGCCAAATGACATTTGAGCAGTAAGTGATTATAGAAACTGTGCTCCATTTTAGCAGAATTCACTTCCCTCCTATAATCCTACTCTCATGGTCTTTCACCAGTTTTACAAAGGCAATCGCTAGGCAAAAGAAGGGTATTAATGTTATGGAGGAACTATTATTATTCTTGCTTCAAAGTTAAGCCATAAACTAAATTCCTCCCATGGTTAACCTGGCCTATGTCCAGGAATGAGTGAGGACAGCCAGCCTGAGACTAGATGCCAGGTGGATTCAGCCATGCTAGTTTGCTATCACTGTTGTAAACTTTGCACTGGCTCACCAGGTTGTCAGTTGTTGGACAGGCCTGTAGTGCCCAAAGCCCATGAGCTCATTTCACCCATTTCACTCGTGACTCCATCCTCAACCTACTATGGAGTTCACATTCTCCAGTCACTTCCTAGAGATTTCTGGTTTCCTTTCAGGCATATAACAAGCTTGAAATTTGTCACTCGGTTTTAACAGTAAGTAAAAAGCTGACCAAACTCAAAAGTCAACAACTCATTAAAATCCCTAAGAGATTAGCCTGGCACAGTGGCTCA
>NW_016830285.1:16102-25408 GCF_001698545.2 Rhinopithecus bieti
CCATGGGCTTTTAGGGACTTGGATGTGCTGAGTGGTGGGCAATCCCAACTCTGATTGAAAAATGTCTTAGGAGGAATCAAAAGTGCCACACAGGGCAATCTTCTCTCTGTTATCTTCACAGTGGAGACTCCCAAGCCCTCCATCAACAGCAGCAACTTCAACCCCAGGGAGGCCGCGGAGACTGTGATCTTATCCTGTGATCCTGACACTCAGAATGCAAGCTACCTGTGGTGGATAAATGGTCAGAGCCTCCCTATCAGTCCCACATTGCAGCTGTCCAAAAATAACAGGACCCTCACTCTATTTGGTGTCACAAAATATACTGCAGGACCCTATGAATGTGAAGTGAAGAGCCCAGTGAGTTCCAGCCGCAGTGACCCAGTCACCCTGAATCTCATCTGTGAGTATCTTCTGTTCCTCTGTGAGCCAGGCTGTCATCCCAAATACACATGGCCAGAGGCCAGGCCTCCCAGTCCCTCTCAGGTGTAAGTACAGAGATCTTTACCCCTGGACATCAAAGCTTGCCATGACTACTAAGGCTAGGCTTAGGCTTGATCTACAATGGGAGAGAAGAGGCTGCTCCTGTCACGGGAAACTCAGGGTCCACAGCTTATGATGGGAGAAACAGGTCAATGTCTCAGGCTCCAGATCAGTGAACACAGCAGGGATTTGGCTGGGATTTCAGTGTTATGACTTAGCTCACAGGGTCACTGTGACCCTTCCACAGACCCGGATTTTCCCTTCCCTCTGACAATATCACCTGTGACTTTATTCTTTTTGCTTCAGATGGTCTGGATACCCCCACCATGTCTTCTTCATACACCTATTACCGTACAGGGGAAGTCCCCAAACTATCCTGCCTCACAGACTATCACCCACTGGCAGAGCTTTCTTGCCTGATTGATGGGAAGGTCCAGCAATCAGCACAAGTGTTCTTTATCACCCAAATCACTAAAACATATAGAGGGGTCTATGTCTGTTTCATGCATAACTCAGCCACTAGTGGAATGAATGTCATAATCAAGAGGATTATAGTCCCTGGTGAGTGGATCCCTGGAGCATTGCCAATATGTTTGTCAGTGAATTCTCTCTGGCTATTAGGGAAGAGCCAACTGCCCTATGCAAAGGGAGAGGGAATATCAAAAACCCAGGACAGGGTATATGTTTCTGATCCAAAACCACCAGCTTTTGCCTGTCACCTTCACTCCTTCTACATCATTCTTTAGACTATACAGTAACAATGAAAATCTGAAAGGAAATTAAGAAAAGAATTTCCATTCACATTAACATCAAAAGGAATAAAATATTTTGGAATAAGTTTAACCTAAAAGATCTACGGGTTATACCCTGAAAACTACAAAACATTACTGTAAGAAATTAAAGACGACATCAATATATGGAAAGACAATTCATTCTCACTGATTGGAGGAATCAATGTTGTTAGGAAGACAATATTACCCAAAGTGAGCTGCAGATTGTACGCAATCCCTATCAGAATCCCAGTAACATTTTTTGCAGAATTACAAAAATCTATCCTAAATCTGACCTGACAGGCTCTTATTGATGACTGCCACAACAGAGACACCGAGGAAAAGATGCAACCATGAAAAGGTGGAAAATGTTGATGACATTGAAAATAGCAATCATTATTTCTCACATCCCAAAGCCTTCAAAAATATACAAGTGCAGCATGGCCAGCATGCAACTGACCAAAAACTAATCACCAAGCTAGAAATATGGTGAAAGAAAGAAAAAAAAAAAGAGCAAGAATATATTTGGACTATCACCTCCCACTTTTGCATACTAATCTGAGGCTGAAAAGAAATGCTCACTGGAGCATTTTAGATTTTGAATCTTTCAGATTTGGGATGCTAAATCAGTAAGTATGTGACAAATATTTCAGAATCAAAAAATGTCAGACATCCAAAACACTTATTGCCCTAAGTCTTATGCATAAGAAATACTCAATCTGTGTGAACTGTAGGCATTAAGCTGTACAGCAGATCTCTAGAACCTCCCCGTCTTGCATAACTGAAACTGCACCCCCATGAACAACTTCTGATTCTCCCCACTCCCAGCTCCTGGCAACCAGCAGTCTCTTCTCAGATTCACTCTGGAATCCACTTCCATGAGATCTCTAAATTAGTCAAACCCATGCAATCGAAGTGTAGAGTGTCCAGTGAAAGAAAATATTTGCAAAACTTCTCCCCAAATTTGTCTCATATCCATCAAATACACATGGTCCATGAGGACCAGATATCCAGGAGTTAACTCCCACCCTTTCCCCCAGTCAGTTCTGCATTTGCAAATGTCCACATATATTTCTGGAAGGATCCACATAGTCCTCACCTGTCCTCTGCAGAAAGAGAGGAAACTTAAAGGACCCAGAACGTGGAATATGGTTCTGCTCCAAAGCCACCAGCTCTTGCCTGTCCCCTTCACTCTTTCTAGATCATCCCTTGTACTCTGCTCTATCTTTGGAGGTCACTGGCTCAAGTAAGTCATCATGAAACACCTGCAGAAAACTGCCCCACCTTGTGCCTCCACGGCCTGATGACTGAACTGACCTCCAGGCTTGACTCTGGTCTTCCCTGTCTTATTTCTGCTGAAACATCCAGTCCCAGCCCAGGCTGCTCAGTATCTTCAGGGTTTCAGGACAATGGAAAATGCCATTATTACTCAACTCTAGAATGTCCTTGGAAATGGAAGCTGCAGAGAAATCACATCTAGGGGGGCAAAGTAGGATGGAATTTGGAAGGGGCACAGCAGTTGCACATTCCAGGTAAGGAACCCAAGGTGATCCAGTCAGTCAGCTGATTAGAGAGAGACTGGGAGGTGTAACAGGAGCTGTGGCTCCCGCTGACGTGTCTGTCCATGACCCAACACTGCTGCTCAATTCACACTTGAGAAAGTCTATGCTTCCCTAAGACACAGCAGGCGGCCTCACAGTCTTTGAGCCCTTAGATCATCATGCATCTGTCTTGTGACACACACACCAGCTATTGACTTTCAAGGACTCAGGTGGGCTGAGAGGTGGGAGATGCCAACTCTGATTGAAGGATGCCTGTGGGGGAATCAAAGGTGCCACACAGGACAATCTTCTCTCTGTTATCCACCCAGCGGAGCTTCCCAAGCCTACATCACCAGCAACAACTTCAACCCCATGGAGAATAAGAATGTTGTAGCCTTAACCTGTGAAGACTCAGGGCTACATCCACATGTGGTGGCTAAATAGTCAGAGCCTCCCGGTCAGTCCCAGGCTAGAGCAACCCAGTAAAAACAGGATCCTCATTCTAGCCAATGTCACAAGAAATGACACAGGACCATATGAATGTGAAATATGGGACCGAGTTGGTAGCATCTGCAGTGACCCAGTCACCCTGGATGTCCTTTTTATCTTTGGTTCCTCTGTGGACCAGGCCACCAGCAGAAATCCAAATGACCAGAGGCCAGGCATTTCAGTCTCCCTCAGGTCCAAGTACAGACACTTTTATTTCTGGACACCAGGGCTGGCCATGACTCCCTGCCCTGGGAAAACTTGGCTAGGCACAGCCTTAATCAAGAATATAAAGGGAGGGGCTGCTCTTGTCATGGGAGACTTGGGGTCTACAGCCTGTGATGGGAGAAACATGTGAGTACCTCACGCCTCGGCTCAGTGAAGACAGAAGGGGTTTGGCTGGGCCTTGAGGGTGTGTCTTGGCTCAGAGGGACACTGAAATCCCTTTAAGAGACCAGGCGCATCCCCTTCCCTCAGATGACATCACCTGTGGCTTTTTTCTCTTTACACCAGATGGTCCATACGACCCCAGCATTTTCTCTCCATTCACCAATTACCGTTCAGGAGAAAATCTCTTCTTGTCCTGCTTCGCGGACTCTAACCCACCGGCAGAGTATACTTGGACGATTAATGGGAAGTTTCTGCAATCAGGACAAGAGCTCTCTATCCCCAAAATTACTACAAAGCATAGTGGGCTCTATGGTTGCTCTGCTCGAAACTCAGTCACTGACAGCGAACGTTCCACATTCCAGAGGATCAAAGTCTCTCGTAAGTGGATCCCTGCATCATTGGCAATAGGGTTTTAGGTTTTACTAGCCATGTGACAAGAGGAAAGTTGTTACACTACTCTAAGCTTCTGTCTTTTCATCGGTAAATGGAAATAATGTCTACCTGACAGGGTTACTGTGTGAATTAAATGAGGTACAGGTAAAGTATTTAGCACAGGGCCTGGCACATAGGACGTGCCCCTCAACAGTACCTATTTCCATATATATATATAGAAAAAGAGGTAACACATAAAACACTAGGACATGGTTACTGACTACTTGTGGGAGAGAAAGAAAAAAAAACTAAGTGCAAACAATCAATCCTGGTATGTTAGTTTTTACCAACTGAGATGCATCCAGGATTGGATTAGACATATAATTAATCAGGGAAGACACCTGTGAGGGAATGTGGGGCAGGCATGAAGGTAGTATGGGAGAACCCAAAGGAGGTGTTGAATTTGAAATGCACTGACCTGGGTCTTCTGTCAATCAAGTCCCTGCCATAGAGACCTAACAGGGTCTCATTCATGGTTGCCACCACAGAGACACTGAGAAAAAGATGCAACCATGAAAAGGTGGAAAGGTGGAAAGTTCTAGTGACATAGAAAATAGTGACTAGCCTTTCTCTCATCTGAAAGCTTTTGGAAATATCTCAGTGCAGCAGACAATTGACAGAGGACTGATCAAAAACCTAGAAACATGGTGAGAGGGGATAAAAACTGCAAGAATATAATCATCTCCCGTCACCTTTCCAACAGAAATAATACATTTCTTGAAGAAACAATTGTAGAGTACCTCATGTTACATGCTGGTTCCTGAGGTTCCCCCCTGTAAAATAACATCATCTCCATTCCTTCTTTTCCTTTCTTTCCATGACAGCTCCTTTAAGAAGAGGACATCTATCCTGGCGTTATTAGACATAGCAGCCGTGATGTCATTTCTGTATTTCAGGAAGACTGGCAGGTATAATGGCCTTTTCTCTTGTCCTGTTTCCTGCAGGGCTGACTGCCATGCTTGGGAGAGGGAAAAGACTTATTTCCCTGTATCTGGGACTGGATCTCCTCCTTCCTCCCCCAAACTCCTGCTTCTCAGCACTAATTCCTGCAGTTCCCTTTCTCCCTGTCCTTTATGCTGCCTGTATCCCAATGCCTTTTAGACTTAATTATCTCTGGCTTCTGCTTGTTTGTTGCTCAGATTCAAATGAGAAACACAATTTCATATTGTGAAACCCTCTTCATTATTTTTCACATCTCTCAACAGTGTAATTCTTTCCATTCCCATAAAGCTCAACCACTTCTCAAAGTGTTGCTTGACTTCTTGTCTCCAGACTTTGAAACCTTCCTTGCATATGACTGCCTCTTTACCTTTCTAAAATCTAGTTAATTCACTAAATCAAGAACCTCCAGTGTCTACTCTAGCCTAGTTGGTAAACTCAAATTGCTTCTATTTGCTAATTCTTCTCACTTCCTTTACCCCTACTTCCTAGTATAATTTCTCCATCCTAATTAGAACTGTCTTCCTACCCACCCCTGCCACTTCACCTATATAGACATAAAATTCTTAGTTTCAAAGCTATGCTTAAAAACAGGGTGAACTCCGCTCCACCATCTTCACTACAGATGTAACCACACCCTTCATCACAAGCCATCTCTGACCTCGTGGAGAACAAAGACTTTAGGATGAGCCTGTGAACCTGAGACTCAGAACACAACATATGTGTAGTTGAGATCTTTTACTGATGACCAATTCACATGTTCAGAAAAGATACAGAAAAGAAGAAGGCAACGTCCCTACCCCAGAGCACACAAAGCCTAAGACAGAAAATGAGACCTGAAAATAATCATGATACCAAAATAGAAAAAAGTGAAGGCCACAAGAAATCAGAGAAATCTGATGGGAAATATAGCTACACATTGGAATCACTGGAAAACATTTTTAAAAGTGGACGCTCAAGCCCACCCATGAGTTCCAGTTTAAAGGTCTGGAGAGGGACCCAGACACTGGTAATTTTTAAGTCTTCCCTGACACTACAAACATGTAATGAGGATGGAGAACTCTTGTTGTAATAGGTAGAATTTAAAACTAAATCAATGATTTTCAGCTAGAAGTACTGGAATTACCTAAGGACCTTTTTGAACATACATAAGACTATACGTTTTTGGCCCTAATTATTAATGGGCTACACCAAGAACTCAGTAATCCTGTTGGGAAATAGAAGATGAATGGACAAGCCACCTTATTTGATATGTTAAAACATATATAAAGCATTTTCAAATGAGTGATAAGTGATGCTAAACCTTGTCTAAATAATATTTATGGGAATGTTAATAAAATGAGTATTCTAGGCTGGGCGCAATGGCTCAGGTCTGTAATCCCAGCACTTTGGGGGGCCGAGGCCGGCAGATCATGAGGTCAGGAGATCGAGATGATCCTGGCTAACACGCTGAAACACCGTCTCTACTAAAAACACAAAAACAAATTTAGCCGGGTGTGATGGCAGGCTCCTGAAGTCCCAGGTAATCCAGAGACTGAGGTAGGAGAATGGCATGAAGGCAGGAGGTGGAGCTTGCAGTGAGCAGAGATTCTGCCACTGCACTCCAGCCTGGTCAACAGAGCGAGATTTCATCTCAAAACAAAACAAAAAAGTTAAAATATTTTTAACAAATGAGTTTTAAACACTATATGAAATTTCTGGAAATCCAATATGTTATCAGTTATAGTGTCACATGCCACAGAAGTAACTAGATTTCTATGTGAGCTGTGTCTTTACCATAATAAACCTAATATAAATCTCATTAGATTTTTAACCATGGTACTTTTAAATCTTTGTCATTCCCAGACAGTTTCTTTGATTCTTCCTCGAGGTATTTACAGTCAGCTACAGTCCAAAATTACTTTTTCTTCGAGGAGATATATGGAAAAGACTCTGACAACGACCTTTGAATACACGTTTCTGATAACTTCAAGATCATACCACTGGACTCTCTGAGAACTTTCAAAATTTTAATGAACAGGCTGATAACTTCATGAAATTCAAGACAAAGAAGAAAAAAAACCTCAGTTTTATTGGACTAAATAATCGAAAGGAAAATGTTTTCATAATTTTTTATTTGAAAATGTGCTGATTCTTTGAATGTTTTATTCTCCAGATTTATGAATTTTCTCTTTTAAGCTATTTATACTTTACAGCAATTTGGTAAGGTATACTTTTGTAAACAAAAATTGAAACATTTGTTTTTACTCCCAATCTGAGTGCCTCAGAATTGGGAAACTACTCATGAGTATTCATATGTTTAGGGTAATAAAGTTATTTGCACAAGTTCAGTAACAATCTACTCTCTTTATAACAGGACACATTTGAAAACATTGGTTATGTTACCAAGGCTTTGACTAGGATGTTCTATTTGAGAATATACATAGAATAAACCCATAGGGAATGCAGGGAAAGTCTGAAGTTGGCCTTGATTTGGCTTCCTAGTCTCGAGAGGTTTTTGAAAGTTTAATCTGGGAGTCTTAAAAACTTCTAACAAAGCAAAGTTTAAAAAGATCCTCTATGGTGCGTTGCTACTCTTGCTGCACTTAGGTAAAAACTCTAGGCAAGTTCGGTGAGACTCAATCTATTTTGCAAACAAATTCGTCCTACTGGGATTATCCTTGGTTAAAATAGAGATCCTTATATAGAGAAAAATTATTTTGAAAAGAAAAACTGTAGTACCCCTGTTACCATATTGAACCACTGTTCATTATCTTTGAGTATGTATAATCCATTGGTAGACTGGACTGGACCCTGAATTCTTTCGGTTCTTTCAATTCAATTTTCTCCAATGAAATCATTAAGAACAGGAACAGCTCTGTTCCTGAAGCCATATAAGCTAGAGTTGGACAACTCAGTGTAAATTTCATGGTAAAACCCTCGTGTCTGAGGTGTGGGCCACTCAGAGCTCACCAAATGTTCAACACCATCACTTAGAGACACTTAAACTGCAAACCACAACAACAAGTTGATGACTGTACACTGTGGTACACTGTGGACAACTTTTCTCAAGATGTCAGAACAAGACTGTCAATCATGATGAGACTCTTACCTCTCTTAATTTGTTCTTGTTTATGCCTGTCTCCTTTGCTTCCCAGAAAAATGCTGTACTTAGGATTTCACAAGAAGTACCTTCTGAGAGTAAGCTAACAGTGTCAAATATATCACATCTACCAATTCTTTTTTTTTTTTTAAGATGTAGTTTCTCTCTTTTGCCCACACTGCAGTGCAATGGTACAATCTTGGCTCACTACAACCTCTGCCTCCTGGGTTCAAGTGATTCTCCTGCTTCAGCCTCCCTAGGAGCTGGAATTATAGGCATGCTCCACCACATCAGGCTAACTGTGTATTTTTAGTAGAGATGGGGTTTCCACATGTTGGTCAGGGTGGTCTCGAACTTCCGAACTCAGGTGATCTGCACGCCTCGGCTTCCCACAGTACTGGGATTACAGGCGTGAGCCTCTGCACGTGGCTCACACATTTTAACATAACAAGAGATCCTTTAGTCCACCCAAAGGCTGAAGTTAGCTCCATCTTTAACACAGTTTTTTCCTCAAATGTATGGAGCTTCTTTAGGCTTCTACTTCTATACTTGCCTATTCTTCTTACTCCCTGTTTTAATTTAAGGTAGACATGCAATGCTAGAAAATAGAATTGCTCTCTACCAGCTAAACAGGGGGGAGCCTGTGCAGTTTCTGACACTTCTTATTGTACATGGATAAATACATCGGGTATTGTAGAGACTCAGTTGTGAAAACCAACAAATGTGCTGCCTGGTTAAAATGACTAGACTCTTCTGGCTTCTTCTTTGATCTATTCTATTGTAGTTGGTTTGCATCTTGCTTAAGGTGCATATTCCAACCTCATGATATTTTTGTCCTGACAGTCATACTGGTACTCTCCCTCATGTGGTGCAATTTACAAACATTTTTATTTGTGTGAAAATATTTGTGTGCAGCCATCCTTCAAATATCAAATTGTTTCTCTTGGACTGGAATTCAAAAACTCAAAGAAATGTGTGGTTTATGGGCCAGGCACAGTGGCTCACATCTGTAATCCCAGCACTATGGGAGGTCAAGGCGTGCGGATCACAGGGTCAAGTGTTCGAGACCAGCCTGGTCAATATGGTGAAACCCTTTCTCTACTAAAAATACAAAATTAGCCAGGTGTGGTGGTCTGCACCTGTAGTCCTGCAGGGAGACCCCTGAAATCATTGCTGTGGAATAAAA
>NW_016830285.1:27381-27973 GCF_001698545.2 Rhinopithecus bieti
AGAGAAGTTCAGAGAAAAGGAGTAAAAGAAGTGAACAAAGCCTCAGGAAAATTTAGGAGTACGTGAAAGGACCAAATGAATGTCTGATTGGTGTACGTGAAAGTGACAGGGAGAATAAAACCAAGTTGGAAAACACTCTGCAGGATATCATCCAGGAGAAATTCCCCAACCTAGGAAGGCAGGCCAACTTTCAAATTCAGGAAACACAAAGAACACCACAAAGATACGTCTCGAGAAGAGCAACTCCAAGATGCATAATTGTCAGATTCACCAAAGTTGAAATGAAGGAAAAAATGTTAAGGGCAGCCAGAGACAAAGGTCCGGTTACCCACAAAGAGAAGCCATCAGACTAAGAGCGGATCTCTCGGCAGAAACTCTACAAGCCAGAAGAGAGCGGAGACCAATATTCAACATTCTTAAAGAAAAGAATTTTCATCCCAGAATTTCATATGCAGCCAAACTAAGCTTCATAAGTGAAGGAGAAATAAAATCCTTTACAGATGAGCAAATGCTGAGAGATTTTGTCACCACCAGACTTGCCCTACAAGAGCTCCTGAAGGAAGCACTACACACGGAAAGGAACAACCGGTAC
>NW_016830286.1:0-2125 GCF_001698545.2 Rhinopithecus bieti
CCTATGGTCCCCATGCCCTGTATTTTACACATGCCCTGTACAGTTACACAGGGCCTGGGAAAAGAAGATCTGAAGGAGAATCGCTGCCGTCAAGGAAAAGTTTCAATAAATGCAAGAAAGGAGACAGTGGAGGCTTTGGTGCATAGGGTGAGGATATAAGGAAATTCATTTTCTTGTAGTATGAGGGGGGCCAAGGAGAAAATGTAGAATAAAGAGCAAAGTGGAAGAATGATTCATTTGGGATATTGCAGAGCAAGACAGGGACGAGAGTCCAGGAGGAGACAGGACTCATTCGGGTTTGCACTTAGAGTGGTGTCAGTGGGCAAGAGGAACCCAAGGACCCTGCCAGCCACCCCTGGAGTAGTGTATTCATTCTGGGCTCCCATTAATCTTTAGAAAACATACCTCAGTCCCCAGTAATTCATAAAAGGGTTATTGACACCCTACACAGTGCAAACCTGGAGTGAAATCAACCAGGGCTGAAAACTGGCCATCTGTAGATGTTTAACTTGGATTTACAAAATAGAATTAGTGGAATCACAATCATTGTGCTCTAATTATAAAAGACTTATGAGAAAGTACACTTTATTCCTCATCGCTCTAGAAGTTTCTAACTCAACATTAAGCTCATGGGCAAGGATTAGTCCATCTAAGCCTTCATGCTCATATCAATTCATTCTCATTTTCTTTCTCTTCCTCCTCTCCTCTCTCCACCTCCCAGTGGGTTCTCGTCCATAAAAGTCTTTTCTAGTCTATTCCATTTTGGAGCAGGGGAAGAGGATGGGCAATTTTAAATTTTATTAATTTGTAAGATTCCATGATTCTCTTAATTTCTTACAGGTTTTTTGGCACAGAGAGCAACCAATTTTGCGCTTCCAAAAGCCAATGTGTGTGTAAAACACTATAATTATGCTCTCTGGACCATGGAAGAGGGAAAGCCTGAATTGAAGCATCTGTTCCCATTTAATGAGCCATCTGAGTGAAGTTTCCGGTAGATTAGGTCTATTTAAGAAGTGACTTAAACTTAACCCAAAGATTCCAGATAGAAGCATATAGTAGAAGAAACTGAAATTCTTTGGGGAAAGCCTAAATTTACCTTCCCTTAGTCTAACAAGCTCCTGGAGTTGAGGGCAGAGTGAATTAGGTCTACCCAGTCACTCCACAATCCCATTTTAAAAGCAGTGCCCCAAAGAAAAGCTGTCTTTTTTTTTCCCAATTGATGAATCCTTTGACAGCTAACTTCGAAATGCTTTTCCTATTTGATATGATTCCTTCCAATCCTGTCCCATGGCAACTGCATATTCAGGAGGTAAAAAGAAGCAAACATCAATGTTGAATTGATCTACAAACTGCACCTTAAGAAATACTTCTCTACCACAGAATTCTATCCACTTAGGCAAGATTAGACACAAGGAAATTTCATTTTTATCATTGAGTAATAGCTGTTGCTTGGATACATTACAACTTTACCTTATGTATTACCCTGAAGTTCTCTAACTCACTAAAAATTGAAATACTTTTGGCCCAATATCTATTTCAGGAAAGATGAAGTAGATATATTTTTCCCTATTTATCCCACCAAGTACAACTAAAAATCTGGATACTGTATATAAAACAAACATAAAGTGACTCTGAAAGGTAGAGAAAAAGAAGAGGACTACCTAAGGATCTGAAGACCTGTGGATCAACATAGCAGTGCATTCCCTGGGTTTTCTTTTTGTCTTATTCATCCTAGACTGGCTACTGGAAAAGCCAGCAAAGCAGAAACTCCAAGGGGTGTAGGCAAAAAAAAAAAGGACCTAAGAAAGTCCTGCTCTGTCTAATTCAAAGGGCCAGAAAAGGAAAGCCTAATAAGACAGAAAATGTTTAGACAACAAATGATCTATGTCAATCAAGACCACAGATAACAGCATGGTCCAAGTCTACCTCTTACAGCAAAGGCCAAGTGAAGAGCCTAGGGTTCCACCTTTATCAGACTGTAAGAAAGCACTGCAACCCACCTGCTGGGGTGGCCTCAGAGAAGGCCTGACAGAGAGTCAGATGCTCACTTCCTTGTGGCAAAAATGAAGTCACTCTCCCGAACTGTGATGTCAGTAGTGCCCACTGACAAAGTAACCAAGGACTC
>NW_016830286.1:4937-13228 GCF_001698545.2 Rhinopithecus bieti
ACTGCAACCTCCACCTCCCAGATTCAAGCGATTCTCCTGCCTCAGCCTCCAGAATAGCTGGGATTACAGGTGCCCGTCACCATGCCCAGTTAATTTTTGTATTTTTAGTAGAGACAGGGTTTCACCATGTTTGCCAGGCTGGTCTTGAACTCCTGACCTCTAGTGATCTGCCCACCTCGGCCTCTCAAAAGTGTTGGAATTACAGGCTTGAGCCACCGTGATCAGCAGAGTAGTTATTACGTTTTTAATTGGTTTTAAGTAGGAGATCATATTTCAAAGGTTAGGACAAAAAGCTGAACAATACAGAAGTGACAAGCACTTCTGAAGAAAGTTACCACTTGCATAGTTAGAAATAAAATGCACCATTTAAAAAAATAAGATTTCAGGCCCGACGTGGTGACTCACGCCTGTAATCCTAGCACTTTGGGAGGCCCAGGCGGGCAGACTGCCTGAGCCCTGGAGGTTTAGAACAGCCTTGGCAACACGGTGAAACTCCGTCTCTACTAAAATACAAAAAATTAGCCAGGTGTGGTGGTGGGCGCCTGTAGTCTCAGCTGCTCGGGAGGCTGAGGCAGGAGAATCGCTTGAACCCGGGAAGCGGAAGTTGCAGTGAGCAGAGATAGCACCACCGCACTCCAGCCAGGGCGACAGAGCAAGATTCTGTCTCCAGAGAAAATAATAATAATAATAATAATAAAGATTTCAAACAACTCAGAGAGGCCAAGCAATGTAAGAATTAAAGAGCTCTTGAAATGCAGTTTAAGAATGGTTTTGCTGCAGTTCTAAAAATGAAATTCTGACTTTATTATCACAAATAATCCCAAAGGGAGAAAAGGGAAAAGACATCTACAGGAAGCTTTGGCTAGCTAGGGAACTGTTTTTCATATGATTGGACTTTAAAAGTTCATATCCAAACCAAAGAAGAACAAGGTGGTAGAAAATAGAATGCCTAAGGTACAAAATACGCTGAGGTTGGCAAAAAGAAAAAAAAATGTGTATATATATAAAATATACATACATGGCCGGGCGTGGTGGCTCAAGCATGTAATCCCAGCACTTTGGGAGGCCGAGACGGGCAGATCACGAGGTCAGGAGATCAAGACCATCCTGGCTAACACGGTGAAACCCCGTCTCTACTAAAAAATACAAAAAACTAGCCGGGCGAGGCGGCGGGCACCTGTAGTCCCAGCTACTCGGGAGGCTGAGGCAGGAGAGTGGCTTAAACCCGGGAGGCGGAGCTTGTAGTGAGCTGAGATCGGGCCACTGCGCTCCAGCCTGGGCGACAGAGTGAGACTCCGTCTCAAAAATAAATAAATAAAATATACATATATAAAAAACATATATACATATACACACATATATATTTGTTAGCTTATTTATTGTATAATTATGTGTAATGAAATAATACATTCTTATACAATCATATTTAATTTTAATGTTCATATAATTTATGCATATGTGTGTGGTATATATATTTTAGCCAAGTTTGAATGAGATAGATTGATAGTTCACTGTTTGAGAAGGAGTAATTTTTTTCTCATCTTAGATTTGAAAGGCTCTCATCTGAGGACAGCACTAATTCTTAAGACGTGTCTCCCTTATATTGAGCAAAATCAAAATTCATCATTCATCACCCCCCCACCTCCTGCTGCTATCCCAGAAATTGATCAATTTAAATACCAGAAGAGATTTCGTCTACATCAGAGGTCACAAAACCAACGGCTCCTGGCATCTGGCAGGTAATGCGGAAGTACCCCGCAAATTTATAGAAATAAAATTCAAAAGAATATGGATGACCCTGTGTGGTGGCTCATGCCTGTAATCCTAGCATTTTCAAAGCCTGAGGCAGGAGGATAACTTGAGGCCAGGAACTTGAGACATAGTGAGACCCCATCTCTAAAAAGTATATATATACACACACACACACACACATATACATATATATACACATATATGTATATACACACACACACATACACACATACATAAGTATATATACACACACATATATACATATATGGGTGGAAAAACTAGGCATAAAGCAGCAATGAATGTTGGCAGTGTAGTGACCTGGATAATGTATACCCTGTCAAAAGAAATTTACCCACGAAAATTAAAAATTAAAATTGTGTGTAATTTAAAAACTTTAAATTTAAAACTTAGAAAGATACTGTGTTGGCCAAGCCAAATATCCTCAGACTTCACCTGTGTGTCTCTGGTTCGCAATCCCTGGTTTAGAGGACTTCTGATATTCAGAGAGGTTAGATGACTTGCCCCCAAACCTAGAACCAATCAATAAAATTATGTACAACGAAGATATCAAATCCTAGAAGCAAGTGACTGGCTTACCTGATGACATAACCTGATTCAACTGCTGAGGGCGCCAAACTTGTGTTCCACTCGAGTGGTTCCACAAAAATAAATTTTGCCTCTTGGGGATGTTTATAGATAAAACTCTTCACAAACATAATAATTTCCTTCAATATCACTTCATTTAGAAGGGTGATTTCGAGGGTTCTAGTTCCATGCCCAGCAGCAGTCCACTACGCTGATTATTCGTCAGAGCCACACCCATGGAATCCGCCAGTGCTCAGACCTGAGCTTAGCACACACACTCCATCAGAGTAGAGATGGAGAGACAATAGCATCCACCTTTTCCTTGGAACATTTTTCATTCTCAAGACTTTAAACTAGTACTCCCCACCCCACATTCTGCTTATTAATCTTGGAAGATTGACTTTTTAAAATTATCTAATTGCTCTTCAGTTCAATGAAATAGTAAACCAGCACTAGGTAAAACTGACTAGTATTTAAGAACTTTCTGGTATTTGTCTGCCCTGAAATTAATAACTTCTTTCTAATTTCCCTGGGGTCTAAGAGAGAGGATTCAAACAGATAAGCATAAAACCCAAACAGAAAACTCCAAGAGTGGAAAAAAAGAAGTGGACGAGGTTGGCATTAAGGACTTTTGTTCACAGCTCTGTTGAGAGCCAGCAGTTTCAGGGACAAATGCTCCTGTGAGCCAGGACACACACTGTTTAGAATTATACTATTAAACTGAATAACTGTTACCCTGACTTTCTTATAGTGATAATATCTGCATCATCACAATGATGACTGAAGAACATGATTCCGATAGCTCTGGGTTCCCCAAGTGCCTTCTGAGTTAAAAAAAAAAAAAAAAAAAAAAAAAAAAAAAAAAAANACTCTCTTAAACATTTCATTGTTTTCAGCTTCATTGTTTAACTTTTTTTTTTTTACTTTACGTTTCTCTTCTTTTTAAAACTTTTTAAAAACCAATTCAAACTTATTCAGGACCCTTCCTCTTGTTCTGTTCACAAACACAGATCAACATATACTTAAGTAAATTTAAATTTTTTTATGATTTAAGGAGCAGACATACTAAATCATCAAAACATGAATTCATTCACTTAAGAAACATTTATAGAGTAAGTACGTGAAAGACACGGTAGTAAGCGCTAGGGGAATTATAAAAATTAATACAACACCATTTCAGGGCCTCCAGGAACTCTTAATACATACAAGGCAGTGAGAGCCAGTACCAAAGGAAAGAGATAGGATGCGGCTGCATTTCGGAAAACAACTGCCCACATTCAGCCAAATATGAAATCAGCGTTGCTATCTTTTTTAGGTACCACAATGTAAAAGGACAAAAATGTCAGAAGCTAACACAACCCTAAAATATCTGTACAGTTTCTAGGCTAAACTGCCTCATACTTTCGATTTGTTTGTAAGCCATACAGTATGAAAGTGCGAGTCTCAGCATCTATCTACATGTAGGATTTTTCAGGCTCTCATGTGATACCAAATAACAAAGAAAACGGAATAGAAAGCCACCCCTGAAGGAGCCAGCACACAGCTCGTGTTGCCAATATTTCTTCTTTTTTCTCTTCTTGTCTGCCATTAATCTCTCAGTTCTTCAAAATGGGTGAAACCCAGGTACAATTGCATTTGGATTTTTGTAAGTGAAGCCAGAAAGAAATGTAATTTTCAAACATCAAATTAATTTGAACTTCAGAAAGAATTCACGCCAATGTGTTTTGCTTCTACCATGACTCCTAAATGTTTACTAAGAATCTATGGTATTCCGAATAGTGCTTAAGCTTTTATAATTCTATAGTAAGCCCATGCATATTCAAGGATCAGCATTTGTATAAATCTCATTTTTAAAGATTCTGCTTAGAAATAAGTAATTAGAAAAGTTCCCTTTTAAAAAGGCTGTCAGGAAGACAAGGCTCGTTATTCAAAGGAGTGAGGGGCAAGTTTCCGATTGTGATTAACCCTGAGGTTACTGACTTGAAAGGGTGGAACAATATAAGAAATACAAGGAAGAGGAAGTTTAGAGAATAGAAAGATCATTAAAGTACCTCTCCAAAGCTGTGCTGAATAGTGTAAGTTTAGAAGAGAAGAAAATTCTCTATTTTTTAAATTGGTCCTTAAATTTCTGCTATCTGGAAATTGGACTTACGTGAAATACCTCATTCCCAGATGGCCTTTGTTAGGTAAGGTACAAGACAAGGAATTGGACAACCTTTCAAGTATCCTTTAAATGTCACTCGCTGGACTGTTGATAGAGGCTTTTATTATTCTCTGCTGGAGTACATCAACAGTCATTTGCATGCCAGGAAAAGAATGTCTGGAATAATCCAAAAAGGCAAAGCTTAATTCTTTCACTAAAAGCAAGAAAGTGACAGCACAGAAAGGGAAATAAAATAAGAAAATAAGTGTCCGAGGTAGACTTACTGGTAACAAAAGCCCAAAAGAGAAACCGTGCGTGTGCACCGAGGCACTCAACGCAGGGCCCTTAACACAGATGGCTCTTGATGCCGCCATAAGACTTTTTTTAAGCTACCCCCCAAAACAAAAGTTGAAATGAAGGAAACAGATATTGTCGGGGGAATATTCACTGCTCAAAAAGATCTGCCAAGGCATCTTTTTAAACCTTTCTTCTGGTTCATTTAAATATGGTTTCATGGATAGAGTGGCCAGCACCAAACACAGGCCTCCAGTGAGTCTAAGCCAGAGCCTTCATGGAGTGGCTCTTAATTATCATTTTTGCACGTGGAATGAGTGCACATAGGAGCAGCACCTCATATACCAGTGGATTCTGTCCCAGAAGGGTCCTTGTTACATTGGTTGTTTAGAACGGAGAGTACATTTCTCCAAAGAAACCATGCCATAAATTAAGCTTGAAGCCCAGGCAGATCCAATGGTTTATTGAACTCATGAGCATACCTAGATTTTACTACTGATATCAGCTTAAATTCTAAAGTACACAGTGTGCAGGAAGAGAGAGAAAAAGAAAAAAGAACATTTTCTCCCCTGAGGGTCATTATGAGCCAAGAAAAAAGGTTTGGAGATGGCAGTTGGACTTGTTATCCTCCCAAACTTTCTACGTCCTTGTTCCTCTTCCCCAGTAACCAAAATGCCTTGTTCTCTCGTTTCGTTCCACGTCTCCAACTGCAGCAGGACATCCAAATGGATCCTACCTCCCAAAGTGTCCCATGCACCAATAAATGACTTCTTCTTTCTCTCAATCAAAATCTTCATTTCTTCCCAGGGATATTCACCTCCGTCAAGCAATGGGAAGTTAGCCCAATTAATTCATACTAACATAGAAAAGACTCCTATCTGCCTAGATGCTTTGGTTTATACCATATGTGCCTAATTAAGAGGGATTTTAGAGAGTTTAACAAGATTAAGTTTAAACATTCAGCCTCTTGGGAGCAGGATAAATTTATGAAGTATATACTGACAGAGCCATGGGGCTCATAGAGCAACCATTCTAATGCAATAGGCTTTTAAAATTTTGTTTATTTATTTTTTTGAGACAGAGTCTCATTCTATTGCCCAGGCTGGAGTGCAGTGGCATGATCTTGGCTCAGTGCAACCTCCACCTCCCAGGTTCAAGTGATCCCCCTGCCTCACTCCCCCTAGTAGCTGGGATCACAGGCACGCGCCACCATGTCTGGCTAATTTTTTTGTATTTTTAGTAGAGATGGGGTTTTGCCATATTGTCCAGGCTGGTCTCGAACTCCTGACCTCAGATGATCCACTGGCCTTGGCCTCCCAAAGTGCTGGGATTACAGGCATGAGCCACCAGGCCTGGCCTGCACTAGGCCTTAATAAACTAATCATCTGTGATCTGTGAAAGGGAAAAATGCAACAGGGACTTGTCTTCAAGTCGAGCAAAACAAGAGGGGAACTCCACAGGTTTTATTTCAAGACTTGCCTGATTTACTCATTCTTAGAAACCTCTTTCCTCTTCAGTAGAGAAAGAAATTTCATAGGCTTGGTTCTGAGGGTAAAGTCAAACTCTAATTCAGGTTAGGAAAGGTTCCAGTGAGAATCCACTCTGTAAGGTGGCAAAGATGGTTCCATATGGAGAATTTGAACCCTGGTTCAACAGGAATGGAGGTGGATATTACACTGGGACTCCTTAGCCTGGCACCTCTGAGAGCAGACCAGCTGGAGGCTAGAGGCTTGGAGGTCAGTTTGTAAGGAAATTCACTCAGTCAAACTTCTGAAAATTGACATTCGCTAAGCTCACATGATAAAAACATATTATAATTTTAATTTAGATGACTTAATTCAATGGATGACACTGAGTGACTAAATTTCCTTTGAGTATTAATTACATTTAGACGCAATAACCTTAATAATTCTGATCAATTGTAATGGTATAACTACTGCTGTCAAAAATGTTTTAACCCATCTGTACTGAGAGTGTGCTATGTACCTGGCATGAAGCCAAAGTGTGGATTACAGAGAAATAATGTCTACGTAAAATCAATAAAACATGTTTGCATTTGCTTCGATGTTTCTAGCAATATCTTGAATTAGGATTATTACTTTATAATCTATAAGACTCCTGCCCCTAGAATTTAATAAAATAAGTGAAATAAAATTCAGTGATACCTAATCCTTTCATACACCAACTCTGAACTGGCTTTTTTTTTTCTTTTTTCTTTTCTTTTCTTTTTTTTTTTTTTTTTTTTTTTTTGAGACAGTTGAACTCTGTCGTCCAGGCTGGAGTGCAGTAGTGCGATCTCAGCTCACTGCAACCTCTGCCTCCTGGGTTCAAGCAATTCTCGTACCTCAACCTCCCGAGTAGCTGGGATTACAGGCGCCTGCCACCAAGCTCGGCTAACTTTTGTATTATTAGTGGAGACGGGGTTTCACCATGTAAGCCAGACTGGTCTCGAACTCCTGATCTGAGGTGATCTGCTCGCCTTGGGCTCCCAAAGTGCAGGGATTACAGGTGTGAGCTACCGTGCCCAGCCTCAACTGGCTTTTTGATTTCATGTATATAATAAAACACATCACAAGACAGCCACTCTAACAAAAATGGATGAAGAAATGGATAAAATTCCTTAGCAATAAATTGTAACAAACACAAATTAATTGTAAAGTGTTATTTTAAAAAATTTGAAAGTTGAAAATCTTTGTACTACTGTAGGACTAGGGGAGGGGTTGTCAATACAGACTTAGAACATTTCTATTTGGGTGAGGAAAGAAAGATATAACCAGATGGAACTAAAAGAATTCAGAAGAAGCTTGTATGCCAGAGAAAACCAGAGCAGTTGCTCAGAAAGTATTTCTTGAAATCCTCCGTTTTACTATTTATACATGCCTGGTAACCCAGCTACAACTGCAGCGACGCTGTCACTCAATTCCCACAGAAGACAGCCATTGATTTTTTTGATCTGAAACCTAGCAGATCAGTCTTAGGACACCAGTCTTTCTCAATTCTCCAACCATAACAACAAATCATTTAGTCTGCCCTTTTTAAGTTGATGCACGTGCGTGTAAAACCAGAAGTTTACATGTCTAGGTTGCTTTCTCATTGCTTCCATAACTCAAAAAAATAGTCTTTTATTTAAAAATAGAACTTGTAGGCCGGGCACGGTGGCTCAAGCCTGTAATCCCAGCACTTTGGGAGGCCGAGGTGGGTGGATCACAAGGTCCAGACCATCCATCCTGGCTAACACGGTGAAACCCCGTCTCTACTAAAAATATAAAAAAATTAGCTGGGCGTGGTGGCGGGCGCCTGTAGTCCCAGCTACTCAGGAGGCTGAGGCAGGAGAATGGCGTGAACCTGGGAAGTGGAGTTTGCAGTGAGCCGAGATCGCGCCACTGCACTCCAGCCTGGGCGACAGAGCGAGACTCTGCCTCAAAAAAAACACAAAAAACAAAAAACAAACAAAAAAAAAAACTTGTAAAATGAGGCCGGGCGCTGTGGTTCATGCCTGTAATTCCAGCACTTTGGA
>NW_016830287.1:0-1003 GCF_001698545.2 Rhinopithecus bieti
CTTCATTGTGGTTTTGATTTGCATTTCTCTGATGGCCAGTGATGATGAGCATTTTTGTGTGTGCCTATTGGTTGCAGAAATGTATTCTTTTGAGAAATGTCTGTTCATATCCTTTGCCCACTCTTTGACGGGGTTGTTTGATTTTTTCTTGTAAATTTGTTTAAGTTCTTTGTAGATTCTGGATATTAGCCCTTTGTCAGATTGGTAGATTTTAAAAATTTTCTCCCATTCTGTAGGTTTTCTTTTCACTCTGATGGTAGTTTCTTTTGCTATGCAGAAGCTCTTTAGTTTAATTAGATCTCATTTGTCAGTTTTGGCTTTTGTTGCCATTGATTTTGGTGTTTTAGTCATGAAGTCCTTGCCCATGCCCATGGCCTGAATGGTATTGCCTAACTTTTCTTTTTCTTTTTTTTTTTCTTTGAGATGGAGTCTTGCTCTGTTGCCCAGACTGGAGTGTGCTGACACGGTCTCGACTCACTGCAAACTCCGCCTCCTGGGTTCATGCCATTCTCTTGCCTCAGCCTGCCGAGTAGCTGGGACTACAGGCTCCTGCCACCACGGCCGGCTGTTTTTTTTTTTTTTTTTTTTTTGTATTTTTAGTAGAGAGGGGGTTTCATTGTGTTAGCCAGATTGGTCTTGATCTCCTGACCTTGTGATCCACCTCCCTCAGCCTCCCAAAGTGCTGGGATTACAGGCATGAGCCACTGTGCCTGGCTGCCTATGTTCTCTTCTAGCATTTTTATGGTTTCAGGTCTAATATTTAAGTCTCTAATCCATCTTGAAATAATTTTTGTACAAGGTGTAAGGAAGGGATCCAGTTTCAGCTTTCTACATACAGCTAGCCAGTTTTTCCAGCACCGTTTATTAAATAGGGAATCCTTTCCCTTTTCTTGTTTTGTCAGGTTTGACAAAGATCAGATGGTTGTAGATGTGTGGTATTATTTCTGAGGGTTCTATTCTGTTCCACTGATCTATATCTCTGTTTTGGAACCAGTACCATGCT
>NW_016830288.1:0-1911 GCF_001698545.2 Rhinopithecus bieti
TGTACTTGAAATTCGTAAATTCTGTTCTGTCAGACAACATAGAAAAAAAATCTTAGTTTAGTGCAAAATAAACTTAGGATTAGAAGTGAGTTTGTGTATGCAGAATATCATGTTCTTTCTTATATTTCTAAATAAAAAATTTAAAACATGTATATTCCAAATAATGGAAAATTATATTAATTCTAATCATACACTCAAATTATAAAGAATTAAGTGTAACATTTCTTGGCATCTTTATAGAGACAGAAATAATACATCAGCACTACCATAATTCAATAAAACACTGTATTTTATTTGATTCAATTAATAAAAGATGAATATATAAAAATTGACAACATAATTTAACCTTTTGAATCTAGCCCATTTTATATGTGTTTATTTGAGGACCCTCAGTATACAAAGGTATCCTTCATTACGAAGTTCTATCTACTAGAACAAGAAAGTGTCCTGTTGAATAAAACAGCTCTTTATCCTTTTGCTTAAGAAGATATAAAGTTAAAAATACAATGTATTCACTACTAAAGCAAGATCATCCAATATACTCAGTATTTTGCGATGAAAAAAGCTGTAGATGATCATACAGGGAGCTGATTCTCTCAAAATGAGAACCAAGAATTGCTGAGATTTCCAATTACACCTTCAGCTTCCCAAGGTTCCCTCTCTAGAACACTATTAAGGAAGTATATTCTTCTTTCTTTAAGGCTACTTACTCTTACCTCTTCTTCTCCTGATTAGGCATAGGGATGATTGAGCCTTCGTTGAATTAGCTAACCCACTATAGAGAGCAATAAAAAGCCCCAAAATTCTGGATACACAGGTGTGCAGAAGAACAGGCCATATTTGGGTTTGTTACCTAACCCGACGGATATTCCATGAATAATTTCTACTATGAAACAGGCAAGTCCAATTATATGAAGGAAAAAGTCCGCCCATAACTTCTATTTGATACAGATGAATATAGCTTGTGACCTAAAACAAATTAATGCTTATCTACCCTGTAATGAGATATATTTTAACATTTATTGAGTGCCCAGCATTTATAAGGCCTTTTGTTGGGTCTAAGGGTAAGAAAAGATGAAAATGTGAAGATCTTTGTTCTCAAGGTGTTTTCAATCCAGTAAAATTCATATAACTCGCAAAACAAAGTTTGGAAGATAAAATAAGTGAGATAGACTCAAAATGGTATAGAAACACAATAAAGTATGATAGTAATTGGACTTGGGGAGCTCCAGAAAGGTAGAGTTATGTTATGAAGAATAGGTCAAACTTTGTCAGAGTGGGAAATTCATAGTCTACTTTGCCTGGACTATGAGGTAAATGCTAAAGAAGCAGAAGCAGAATCTGGAATAGTAATTTTTAATTTTGGTGATAATCATTTTTTTCTTTTATGCATCATGCTTTCTGTGTCATATCTAAAAACACATTTATTTAACCAACTGAAGGCTAAGGTAACAAATACATTCCCTTTTGTTTCCTATTATTTGTTTTATAGGTGAAGGTTTTCTATTTTGGCCTGTGATCCATTTTGTGTGTACTGTGAGAAATAGATAGGACAAGGTTTATCTACTTATTTCTCTTATGGCTCTCCATAAGAGAAATGGAGTTTCTGCTCCATTTTTGGATAAGACTATTCTTTCTTCATTTTCTCCATGAAACTGCCTTTGATAAAAACCAATTGATCTGGCCGGGCGCTATGGCTCATGCCTGTAATCCCAGCACTTTGGGAGGCCGAGGTGGGTGGATCACAAGGTCAGGAGTTTGAGACCAGCCTGACCAACATGGTGAAACCCCGTCTCTACTAAAAATACAAAAAATTAGCCAGGCATAGTGGTGCATGCCTGTAATTCCAGCTACTCAGGAGGCTGTGGCAGGAGAATCGCTTGAACCTAGAAGGCAGAGATTGCAGTGAGC
>NW_016830288.1:5946-8488 GCF_001698545.2 Rhinopithecus bieti
CCCAATCAATAGTTTATCCATCACAATTCTTAAGTAAATATAGCTCTCATCATTTATCCACTGCAATTCCTAAGTAAAAGTAGTAGCTCTCATCATTTAGCTTTCACTTTTAAGTGAGAACATGTGGTATTTGGTTTCCTGTTCTTGAAAATTTTTGGAAAAAAATTGTACATGATTGAATTTTATTTTATTACTAAGAAATTGAACAACTGGCACATTTTTTCTGTTTTATTATTTGCTTCCTTTCCTTAGTTTTGTATACCACATATGCAGTTAACTAAACACTCTTAAAGGTCTACATTTCAAATCTATTCTTTTTTGTTTTGAAAAGTTACTTACTGAAGAAGTATTTTATACACAAGTTTGATTAATAAGTTGAAAATAATTGTTCTGGCATTAAAATCGTTACAATATATTTCTTTCAATGATTTCTGCATACTTTCAAGTACAGAACAAAATTCATGAAAGTGCGCGCGCACACACACATGCACGCACACACACACGCACGCACACACACACGCACGCACACACAGATGGTAGTAAAAGCAGTAAAATGGTAAGCCCAGGCTTGAAACCACTGTTAGTTCTGACAGTAAATATATTCTATTACAGTAATGTAACAGGTCTATATTAACTATCTCCATAATATTCAAATTCTTTAATTTCTTTTCGAGATAACCCAGAACATAATGGAAATTTTCTTATGTAGTAATGTGGTGAAAATTACAACATTAGCTGGTTTGTGAACATAAGGAGATTTATGAAATAAAAAAGTCTAGACAATTTCTGTGACTAGCAAACACTCTAAACTGTGAAAGAAAATGGAATCTAAGGGCCTCTAATTCACTATGCAAAAGGAAGTTAAGCTTAGGAACTGAGTCACACAATAATTGCTTCCTTTTATTCCCAACTGGATCGCTGCAATTTCAAAACCTTCATCCATAAGCCAGGTTCTCACAATGATGGAAGGCCATATATCTCCTCAGATGGCCTCGCTCCCAAATTTCTAACAGTGGAATTCTTTGTGAGCCCCTAAGTCTTTCAGGGTATATATCTCCCCTATAAAGTAGCCCTAAAACCAAGTTCCATTGAATCTCTCCCCGACAGTATTAATAACCAGTTTATCTTCACAGGTACAGGCAAGGACAAGAACAGAAATCATCCCTCTGCATATTCTGAGACTAATGCATAGTTAGTTGGCTTTCTCTAATTTCTCTTTTCATGTTTATTTTATGTAAAATTCAGATTTACCAATGGGGACAGGAAGGCATAATTGACTTTTCTTCTCTACTCTCTTTTCATATGTAAAGTGTAGATTTACTGAGCACTAATTGGAGACACAAAAGAATGTAACCATTTGACAAAGGACATGATGTTATTTTCTATGGCTGTATAGTATTTTATGGTGCATATGTACCACATTTTCTTTAGATTGAGGCCATCATCCTTAGCAAACTCAAGCAGGAACGGAAAACAAATGCCACATGTTCTCACTTATAAGTGGGAGCTAAATGATGAGAACATAAGAACACATAGAGGGGAACAACACACACTGGGGTCTTTTGGAAGGCGGAGCGTGGGAGGAGGGAGAGGATCATGAAAATAAATAACTAATGAGTACTAGGCTTAATACCTGGGTGATGAAATAATCTGTAACACAAACCCCGTGACACGAGTGTACCTATGTAACAAACCTGCACATGTAACCCTGAACTTCAAATATAAGTTTTCCCTCACTGCCTACACTCTCTTCCTTTTTTTCCTCCTGCTTGCTCTTGCCTCGTTAAATATTGAAGTTCCCAAAACCCTCTTTGGAAAAGCACAGGACACAGATACTCCTGTCCCTTCTGTTTTGCTGGGCACATCGTGAAACTTGGGGTACATAAAACTCTACCAATTGAGGCACCAGCCTCCCTCACTTTTGATTAATAAAATCTAACCGACATTATCTTCTTGTTACTGAAATAACACCTGTAAGCCTCCACATTTGGAAATGAAGAACTGTCATTCTAATTTGTGTTCAGAACATGCAAGCTAGAGCTTTTTTAAAAGATTAACTTATACTATTATATCATGGAGCATATACACAGAATATTGTAAAGCTTTAATTAAAATACTTATATTTTGAGATGGAGTCTCTCTCTGTCCCCAGGCTGGAGTGCAGTGGTACCATCTTGGCTCACCTGCAACCTCCGCCTCCTTGGTTCAAGCAATTCTTCTGCCTCAGCCTACTTAGTAGCTCGGATTACAGGCGCGCACCACTACGCTCGGCTAATTTTCACATTTTGGTACAGACGGGGTTTCACCGTGGTTTGCCAGGCTTGTCTCGAACTCCTGACCTCATGATCCATCTATCTCTGCCTCCCAAAGTATTACAGGCGTGGGATTACAGGCGTGAGCCATCGTTCATGGACTAATTAAAATATTTTAATGGAAAGTATTAAATTTGTTTAAAACAGAAACAGAAAATTCATGAATCAGAGCGTAGAAGATAGGGTCTATAAATAGTTATGACAAAGGAAGTAGAAAGAATCAACATATT
>NW_016830289.1:0-2128 GCF_001698545.2 Rhinopithecus bieti
AAGATGGAAACACAAGCCTTGACAACAAAGTGAAAATCCATCTCTATAAAAAAGTTAAAAGTTAGCCAAGCATGGTGGTTTGTTCCTGTAGTTCAAGCTACTTGGGAGGCTGAAGTGGGAGGATCCTCTGAGCCCTAGAGTTCAAGGTTGCAGTGAGTTATGCTTGTACCACTGCACTCCAGCCTAGGTAAGAGTGTGAGGGACTCTGTCTGAAGAAAAATAAGTGGAAATACAACATTCTAAAATGTGTGGGATACAGCAAAAGCAGTGTTAAGAGGTAAGTTTATAGTAATAAATGCCTACATCAAAAAAAAAGTTACAAATAAGCAATTTCACAATACATCTCAAGGAATTAGTAAAGCAAGAACAAACCAACCCAAAATTAACAGAAGAAAAAATTATAAAGAGTGGAGCAGAACTAAATAAAATATAGACTTAGAAAACACAATCCAAAGTATCAGTGAAATGAAAAATTGGTTCTTTCAAAACGTAAACAAAATTCATCAACTACTAGTTAGACAAACCAAAAAGACAGAAGACATAAAGAAACCAAAACAGAAATGGAAAAAGAGACATTACACACAGAAATAAAGATTATCAGAGACCGTTATGAGCAGCTATATACTAAAAAACTGGAAAGGATCAAGGAAATATATAAATTCCTGGAAACATAAATTACCAAGATTGAATCAAGAATAAAATAGAAAACCTGAACAGATGAATAATGAGTGGTGAGATTGAACCAGAAATAAAAGTCTCCTCTAAAACACATCAAAAAGAGACACAACAATTAAGTGACATTTGTACCAGGGATGCATGCAAATCAGTAAATGTGATACATCATATCAACAGAATGAGGCACAAAAACCATATGATCATTTCAACTGATGCTGAAAAAGCATTTGATAAAATTCAACATTCCTTCTTGATGAAAACTCTCAACAAACTAGGTATGGAAGAATCATACCTGAAAATAATAAAAACCGGCCGGGCACGGTTTTTATCATTTATTATTTATTAAGCTCACGCCTGTAATCCCAGCACTTTGGGAGGCCGAGATGGGCGGATTACAAGGTCAAGAGATCGAGACTATCCTGGCTAATATGGTGAAACTCCATCTTTACTAAAAATACAAAAAAATAAGCTGGGCGTGGTAGCAGGCTACTGTGGTCCCAGCTACTCGGGAGGCTGAGGCAGGAGAATTGCGTGAACCCAGGAGATGGAGGTTGCAGTGAGCCGAGATCACACCACTACACTCCAGCATGGGAGACAGAGAGAGACTCAGTCTCAAAAAAATAATAATAATAACAATAATAATAAAAACCATATATGGCAAACCTATAGCTAACATCATGTGAACAGGGAAAAGATGAAAGCCTTTCCTCTGAGAACTGGAACAAGACAAGAATGCTCACTTTCACCACCCTTACTTAATGTGATACTGGAAGTCCTAGCCAGAGCAATTAGGCAAGAGAAAGAAATAAAAGGCATCCAAATTGAAAAAGAGAAAATCGAATCTTTGCTGATGATATCTTATAGCTAGTAAAACCTAATAACACTACCAATGAAATCTTAGATTGAGAAATAAACTTTGTAAATTTGCAGAATACAAAATCAATGTACAAAAATCAGTCACACGTATATACCCCAATAATTATCTAGCTGGCAAATAAATCAAGAAGGAAATCACATTTATAATAGCTAAAAATTAAATAAAACACCTAGGAAAATATTTAATCAAGGAGGTGAAAGAGCTCTTCAAGGAAAACTACAAAACACTGATGAAAGAAATTGAAGATGACACAAGCAAATGGAAAACCATCTCATGCTCATGGATCAGAAGAATGAGCATCATTAAAATGGCCATATTGACCACAGCACCAATGCAACAGAATGAACATTTAGAAATAAAGCCATAAACTAACAACCTAATAATCTTTGACAAAGCCAACAAGAACTTGCATTGGAGAAAAGTCACACTCTTCAATAAATGCTGCTGGGAAAATTGGAAAGCCACAGGCAGAAGAATGAAAGTGAATTATTGCCGGGCGCGGTGGCTCAAGCCTGTAATCCCAGCACTTTGGGAGGCCGAGACGGGCGGATCACGAGGTCAGGAGATCGAGACCAT
>NW_016830289.1:5942-10488 GCF_001698545.2 Rhinopithecus bieti
CCCCATGGCTAATCAAGGTGCTCAAAGTTCAAAAAGAACCAGTCAGTTATGGCTTGGTATGGGAGCAGTCATGCACTCTGTTCTCAGAAAGATGTTGTAAAAGTATCACAGGACCTCCCTTTCTGTAATCAAACCAATCCAGTTCCTTTTTTGGTGCCAAGATAAACTGTGGCCAAAGCTCCTCCCCCAACCAGTAATTTGAAAAAAACATTTGACAGAGACTTCTGGTTTTGGTCTTGGAAACCGTATCAGTTCATTTATGTGTTGCTATAAAGAAATACCTGAAGCTGAGTAATTTATAAAGAAAAGATGTTTGTTTAGCTCTCAGTTCTGCAGGCTGTACATAAAGCATAGTGTCATCATTTGCTCCTGCTGAGGGCCTCAGGAAGCTTACAATCATGGAAAATGGTGAAAGGGAGCCAGTATCACATGGTGAAAGAGGGAGGGATGGTGTCAGGCTCCTTTAAACAACCAGCTTTCACATGAATTCAGAGTGAGAACTCATTCATTACCATGAGGACAACACCAAGCAATAAATGAGGACTCCACCCCCATGACCCCAAATATCTTCCACTAGGCCGACCTCCAACACTGGAGGTGATATGGTTTGACTCTGTGTCCCCACGCAAATCTCACCTTGAATTGTAATAATCCCCACGTGTCCTAGGAGAGACACAATGGGAGGTAATTGAATCATGGGGGCCGGTTTTTCCCATGTTGTTCTCATGATAGTGAATAAGTCTCACAAGATCTGATGGTTTTATAAAGGGGAGTTCCCCTGCACATGCTCTCTTGTCTGCCACCATGTAAGATGTGACTTTGCTTTTCATTTGCCTTCTGCCATGATTGTGAGGCCTCCCCAGTCATGTGGAACTATGAGTCAATTATACCTCTCTCCTTTATAAATTACCCAATCTCAGGTATGTCTTTATTAGCAGCATGAAAATGGACTAATACAGTAAATTGGTACCAGTAGAGTGGGGTGCTGCTGTAAAGATTCCTGAAAATGTGGAAGAGACTTTGGAACTGGGTAACAGGCAAAGGTTGGAACAGTTTGGAAGGCTCAGAGGAAGACAGGAAAATGTGAGAAAGTTTGGAACTTCCTAGAGACTTGTTGAATGGCTTTAACTAAAATAGTAACAGTGATATAGACAATAAAGTCCAGGCTGAGGTGGTCTCAGATGGAGATGAGGAACTTGTTTGGAACTGGAGTAAAGGTCACTCTTGCTGTGCAAAGAGACTGGCAGTATTTTGCCCTTGCCTTACAGATCTGTGGAACTTTTAACTTGAGAGAAATGATTTAGAGTATCTGTCAGGAGAAATTTCTAAGTAGCAAAGCTTTCAAGAGGAAGCAGAGCATAAAAGTTTGGAAAGTTTACAGCCTGACAATGCAATAGAAAAGAAAAACCAATTTTCTGGGGAGAAATTCAAGTCTGCTGCAGAAATTTGCATAAGTAACAAGGAGCCAAATGTTAATCATGAAGACAATAGGGAAAATGTCTCCAGAGCTTGCCAGATACCTTTGCAGCAGCCCCTCCTATCACAGGCTCAGAGGCCTAGGAGAAAAAAAATGGTTTCATGGACTGGACTCAGGGGCCCCCTGCTGTGTGCAGTCTAGAGACTTCTGCCCCATGTCCCAGCTGCTCCAGCCATGGCTAAAGGGGACCAAGGTACAGCTTGGGCCATGGCTCTGGAGTCTGTGAGCCTCAGGCCTTGGCAGCTTCCACATGGTGTTGAGCCTGTGGGTGCACAGAAGTCAAGAACTGAGGTTTGGGAACCGCTGCCTAGATTTCAGAGGATGTGTGGAAATGCCTGGATGTCCAGGCAGAAGTTTGCTGCAAGGATGGGGCCCTCATGGAGAACCTCTGCTAGGGCAGAGCAGAAGGAAAATGTGGGGTTGGAGCCCCTATACAGAGTCTCCACTGGAGAACTGCATAGTGGAGCTGTGAGAAGAGGGCCATCGTCCTCCAGACCTCAAAATGGTAGATCCACCAACAGCTTGCACCATGCATCTGGAAAAGCCACAGACACTCAACACCAACCTGTGAAAGCAGCCAGGAGTGGGGCTGTACCCTGCAAAGCCACAGGAACTGAGCTGCCCAAGACCATGGGAACCCACCTCTTACATCAGCATGGCCTAGATATGAGACATGGAATCACAGTAGATCATTTGGGAGCTTTAAGATTTGACTGCCCCACTGGATTTCAGACTTGCATGAGGCCTGTAGCCGCTTCATTCTGGCCAATTTCTCCCATTTGTAATGGGTGTATTTATCCAATGCCATATCCCTCATTGTATCTAGGAAGTAACTAATTTGCTTTTGATTTTACAGGCTCACAGGTGGAAGGGACTTGCCTTGTACCAGATGAGACTTTGGACTTTAGACTCTTGAGTTAATGCTGAAATAAGTTAAGATAGGAATTCCACTAAACCTACAAATCAATTTGGGGATAATTGACATCTTTACTATGTTGAATTTTCTAATTCATGAATATTGTAAATGTTTCTAATTATTTAGATCTTTTTTTTTTTTTTTGAGACAGAGTCTCGCTCTGTCACCCAGGCTGGAGTGCAGTGGCCGATCTTAGCTCACTGCAAGCTCTGCCTCCCGGGTTTATGCCATTCTCCTGCCTCAGCCTCCTGAGTAGCTGGGACTACAGGTGCCTGCCACTACGCCTGGCTAATTTTTTGTATTTTTGGTGGAGACGGAGTTTAGCGGTGTTAGCCAGGATGGTCTTGACCTCCTGACCTCGTGATCTGCCCACCTTGGCCTCCCAAAGTCCTGGGATTACAGGCGTGAGCCACCACACCTGGTCTAATTATTTAGATCTTTTAAAATGTCTTTCATCAACATTGTATAATTTTTCAGCATATAGGTCCAGTACATGTTAAGTTTACATGTAAGTTTGATTTCATTTTCTTTGGAATGGTTGTAAATGTTGTGTTTTTAATTTCAGTATTTACATACTCATTGTCAGTATGTAGAAATTCAGTTCATATTTGTTGATTTTGTAGTCTGTGATATTGCTGAACTCATTAATTCTTTTTTTTTTTTTTTGAGACAGAGTCTCGCTCTGTTGCCCAGGCTGGAGTGCAGTGGCCGGATCTTGGCTCACTGCAAGCTCCGTCTCCCAGGTTAATCCCATTCTCCTGCCTCAGCCTCCCGAGTAGCTGGGACTACAGGCACCCGCCACCTTGCCCGGCTAGTTTTTTTGTATTTTTTAGTAGAGACAGGGTTTCACCGGGTTAGCCAGGATGGTCTCGATCTCCTGACCTCGTGATCTGCCCATCTCAGCCTCCCAAAGTGCTGGGATTACAGGCTTGAGCCACCGCGCCTGGCCTGAACTCATTAATTCTATGAAATTTTTTGGAAATTCTTTGGAATTTTCTACATAGAAAAGCATGTTGGCTGGCAGCAGTGACACCCCTCTAATCCTAACTTCCAGCTGCATCCATATTGCTGCAAAGGACATGGTTTTGTTCTTTTATATAGCTGCATAGTATTCCACGGTGTATATGTGCATTTTCTTTATCCAGTCTACCATTGATGGGCACCTAGGTTGATTCCATGTCTTTGCTATTGTGAATAGTGCTGAGATAAACATATGAGTGCAGGTATCTTTTCAGCAGATGATTTATTTCCTTTGGGTATATACCCACTAATGGATTGCTAGCTTGAATGGTAGTCCTATTTTTTTCTACTTGAAGAAATCTCCAAAATACTTTCCACAGTGGTTAAACTAATTTACATCCCCACCAACAGTGTATAAGCATTCTCTTTCTCTACAACCTTGCCAATATCTGTTATATTTTTACTTTTTGATAATTAATAGACCTTCTGATTTGTGTGAGCTGGTATTTCATTGTGGTTTTGATTTGTATCTCTCTGATGATTAGTGATGTTGAACTTTTTTTTTTTTTTAGGCACAGTCTTGCCCTGTCACCAGGCTGGAGTGCAGTGGTGTGATCTCGGCTCACTGCAAACTTTGCCTCCCGGGTTCAAGTGATTCTCCTGCCTCAGCCTCCTGAGTAGTGGGACTACAGGTTTGAGCTACCACACCAGGTTAATTTTTGTATTTTTAGTAGTGATGGGGTTTCACCATGTTGGCCAGGATGGACTTGATCTCTTGACCTCGTGATTTACCCACCTTGGTATCCCAAAGTTCTGGGATTACAGGCATCAGCCACCGCACCTGGCCTGAACTTTTTAAAATATGTTTGTTGGCCACTTGAATGTATTCTTTTGAGAAGGGTCTGTTAATGTTTTTTGCCCACATTTTAATGGGGTTGTCTTTTACTTGTTGATTTAAGTTTCTTATAGATCCTGGATATTAGTCTTTTGCCAGATGCTTAGTTTATTTTATCCAATTTTTTCTGTTTACTCTGTTGGTAATTTCTTTTGCTCTTTAGTTTAACTAGGTCCCACTTGTCAATTTTTGGTTTTATTGCATTTGTTTTTAAGAACCTAATCTTTTTTTTTTTTTTTTTTTTTTTTTCTGGGCCAAAATTAAAGGGGGGATTTTCTTTGGTTTTTTTCAGGGTTTT
>NW_016830289.1:12572-13886 GCF_001698545.2 Rhinopithecus bieti
AAAAAAAAAAAAGAAAAACAGGATATATTTTTATTTAATGACTCTTCCTCTGGCATCTACTTGTGACAGAAAATGTTAAAATTTAATACCCAAACACTACCCTACACAGATGCATGCATATACACACATTTATGGGAACGTAGCTGTTACCATGCTAGAGAATGATATTGGGTGGGTTTTTTTTTTTTTCCCAGTACTTTTCTTTGTTTTTGAGACAGGATCTCACTCTTTCACTCAGACTGGAGTGCAGTGGCACAATCACGGCTCATTGCAGCCTCAGCCTCCTGGGCTCAAGCCATCTTCCCACCTCAGCCTCTCACGTAGCTGGGACCACAAGTGCACGCCAGCCTGCCCGGCTAATTTTTGTAATTTTTGTAGAGATGGGACTTCACTATGTTGCTCAGGCTGATCTCAAACTCCTGGGCTCAAGCAATCCACCCACCTTAGCTTCCCAAAGTACTGGGATTGTAGCCATGAGCCACTGTGCCTGGCTAGAGATATTAACATGCTGTCTTTTTTTTCTCTTTTTTGAGACAGAGTTTCACTGTTGTTGCCCATGCTGGAGTGCAATGGTGTGATCTTGGCTCACCTCAACCTCCACCTCCCAGGTTCAAGCAATTATCCTGCCTCAGCCTCCTCAGTAGCTGAGATTACAGGCATGTGCTGCCACGCCTAGCTAATTTTGTATTTTCAGTAGAGACAGGGTTTCTCCACGTTGGTCAGGCTGGTCTCGAACTCCCGACCTCAGGTGATCTGCCCTCCTCAGCCTCCCGAAATGCTGGAATTACAGGCATGAGCCACCGTGCTTGGCCTTAACATGCTGTCTTGCACCTAGCTTTCTTCTTCGTTTTATCATGAATAGCCCATAGAGTCAAACTGGGCAATGGAGGAAAGAGGTTAGGCAGAGAAAAATAGCTAAGAAACAGAAGCAAGAAAACATAACAGGAGTTGGGGAAACAGAGACAATGTGAGTTCAGAACCATTAGACCATGACATTGAGTTGTGTACCAGTTTTGGAGAGGAGGCCACTGGGAACATCTTGAGGAAAAAAAGAGAAAATCAAACCAAATCTCAGAAGCAACGTCATATCTTGAACTTCACAAATAAATGAATAAGATGGAGAGGAGGAAAGAAAACACCTAAAGACTAAACCACAAGTCGGGTATTTCCTGACGTACTGAGCAGTAGGGGGACCCAATCCCACCTTTTCTAAGCTAAAGGCCAATGTAGTCGGATGGGGAGGCATCCGGTGGTATGAAGGAATGGATTCTTTCAGAGGGTTTTGCTTCCATAAGGAATAACAAAAAAGACCAC
>NW_016830290.1:0-1152 GCF_001698545.2 Rhinopithecus bieti
ATATATATATATCCTATTCTGTCCCTCTAGAGAACCTTGACTAATACAGAGGGTGACCTTTCCATTCGCCAAACACCCGCTGTATTAGTCCATTTTCACACTGCTATAAAGAAATACCCGAGACTGGGTAATTTATAAAGGAAAGAGGTTTAATTGACTCACAGTTCCACATGGCTGGGGAAGCCTCAGGAAACTTACAATCATGGCGGAAGGTGAAGGGGACCTCCTCATATGGCGGCAGGAGAAAGAAGAGTGAGGAGGGGAGGGAGAAGAGCCCCTTATAAAACCATCAGATCTCATGAGAACTCACTCACTATCATGAGAACAGCCTGGGGGAAACTGCCCCCATGATACAATCACCTCCCACCAGGTCTCTCCCTAGACACATGGGCATTACGGGGGTTACAATTCAATATGAGATTTGGGTGGAGACACAGAGTCTAACCATATCACCCACCATGGCTGAACTCTATTTTATGTTCATGCTGAAGCTCTTCCAAAAAAACCTTCTCAGTCTCTTATGATACCCTCTCTTTTCTGCAAAAAGCTCTTCCCTGCATTTATTCAAGCAGAAGAAAATAACTCAACTGTTCATTTCTCTCTCTTGCTCTCTCTTTTGAGACAGGGTCCTGCACCCATGCTGGGGTGCAGTGGTGCCATCCTGGCTCACTGCAGCCTTGACCTCTTGGGCTCCAGCGATCCCCCCAGCTCAGCCTCCTGAGTAGCTGGGACTACAAGTGTGTGCTACTGCCCCTGGCTAATTTTTTTTTTTTTTTTTTTTTTGTAGAGACAGGGATCTCCTATGTTGCTCAGGCTGGACTCAAACTCTTGGTCTCAAGCGATCCTTCCACCATGACTGCAACAGGCCTTTTCCTCTTTCTGAATTCCTTTGAGGCAAGCCCAACTCTGTTTACTTCCATTATATAATATTATGCTCTGGGATAAACTGCCTAAGTGCATGTTAACTGTAAAGGGCAGATGTCATTTACCTGTCATATTTACTCCTTTCTCATTTATTTATATCAGGACTAGTGTTCCCAACTTCACACTGCCCTCTGAGTTTTGAGTCACACCTGTGTGTCTTCTGCTGTCTCTAAATGAAATTATCTACCATGTGGTTAACTTCAAATTCCCCTTGACTATATATATATA
>NW_016830291.1:0-218 GCF_001698545.2 Rhinopithecus bieti
TGTTTCCTTTAAACTGATATTATGCTTCTTTTTTTTTTTTTTTTTTTTTTTTTTTTTTTTTTTGTCACCCAGGCTGGAGTGCAGTGGCCGGATCTCAGCTCACTGCGAGCTCCACCTCCCGGGTTTACGCCATTCTTCTGCCTCAGCCTCGCCAGTAGCTGGGACTACAGGTGCCTGCCACCTCGCCCGGCTAGTTTTTTGTGTGTTTTTTTTTTTTT
>NW_016830292.1:0-1151 GCF_001698545.2 Rhinopithecus bieti
AAATATGTCTAACACAAAGCAATTTCACAGAAATCTACTTTCCAGTTTTTGACTGAGGATATTTCCTTTTTCACCATATTCATCGCTCTTCTCCCGAATATCTCTTGGTAGCTTTTTCCCCAAAAGGGATTCCGTAATCCTCTAGGAGAAGAAAGAATATTTCTGTGAATGGAATTCACACGTCACAAAGCAGCTTCTCAGAAAGCTTCTCTCCAGTTTCTATTTGAAGACGTTTCATTTCTCACCATAAGCCTCAAAGCCCTCCAGAATATCCTCTCACAGACTAAACAAAAGCAGTGTTATGATACAGCTCAATGAAAACAGAAGCTTACATGCATGAGCGGAATTCACATGACACAGGGCAGTGTCACACAAAGCTTCCTTCTGGTTTCTCTCTGAGGTTATTTCTTTTTCAGGATATTCTAAAGACCGTTTCCAAGTGTCCTTTCTCAGATTCCACAGGAACAGTGATTTCAACCTGCTCAATCCAAACAATGATTTAACTCTATGAGATGAATTCAAACATCACAAAACAGTTGCATAGAAAGCTTCTCTCCTATTTTCGATTTAAGACATTTCCTTGCCTCACACAGGCCTCCGATCACCACTTATTATCCCTCACAGAACCCTCAAAGACATACTTTCAAACTGGGAAATATAGAGTAAGATTAAAACCTGTGAAAAGAATGGACATGTGAGGGAACAGTTTCTTTGAGTGCTTCTTTCTGTTTTTTATTGGACAACATTTTACTTTTTGCCCAAGTCTTCAATGTGCTCCGAATATCACTCTTTTTGTTTTACAGGAACAGTGTTCAAACTGTGCCTTATGAGAAGAAAGTTACAACTCCCTTAGAGGAATGCACACATCACCAAGCAGTTTCTCAGAAAGCTTCTCTCCAGTCTTAATCTAACTATATTTCCTATTTCACCATAGGCCCGAATGTGATCCCAAATATCCCTTCACGAGTCCATCCACGAGGGAGTTTCCAAGCTGCGTAATGTAAAGAAAGCTTCATGTATGTGAGATGAATAAACATAGGAAAAAGCAGATTGACAGAATGCTTCTTTCCAGTTTTTACCTGAAGATATTTCCTTTTTCACCAGAATCCAGAACGTGCTCCCGATGGTCCTTTCATGGATCCGTCCATGAC
>NW_016830293.1:0-1147 GCF_001698545.2 Rhinopithecus bieti
AAAAAAAAACAAAACCTGTTCACAATGTTTAGCTGCAGCTCTATGACTGGTTTGTTTGAGGAAAATGCATCTTAAAATGCTATTTTGAAGACATTTTGTAAAATTACTTTATCATTTATTTCTCTAAATTCTGCGATTTTGCCTTCTATAATCCCCCATTGCAAATGGAAATTACAACTCACTAGTTAATTAAAATGTTATTTATTGGGGCTTCAGTACAGACAGCGAGAAAGCTGTAACACATGAGAATTGTTTCCTTACAGTTGTCTTATGTCAATATATGTGTATATGTGTGTGTGAAAAAATAATTTTTAAAATCATATTGTAAAAATCCTAAGTTGAGTTTTTTTTTAAATCAATAGAACATCATGTGGAATATAGCTGATAATTGAGTACTATGCATCTCAAGAGAGGAAATTTCTAGTGCTCTCATTACAAAGTAGGTGAAGTATTTGAGTTGATAAATATGTTAATTCACTTAATTTGCTCATTCCACTTTGTATGCAAAAAATTGTAACACCAGTGAGTGTCCCATAAGTATATGCAACTATGATTTGTCAAATACAATTAAAAGTAAAAAACAAAACAAAACATCCCTCTAAAAAAGAACCTGTGGAAACCACTTAGCCAGTTCTCATTCTTCTATTTATACCCTAAGTCATCAAGTTCTATGCTTTAACATGTTTTAAAATACATCTTGCATTCATTTAGAAATGCCAAAAAGTATAATTACAAAATGAGCAACAATGTACCCACCACCCAGCTTAAGAAATAAAGTGGGCAGGGTGCAGTGGCTCACGCCTGTAATCCCAACACTTTGGAAGGCTGAGGTGGGCAGATCACCTGAGATCAGGAGTTCAAGACCAGCCTGGCCAATGTGGTGAAACCCCGTTTCTACTAAAAATACAAAAATTAGCCAGGTGTGGTGGCACGTACCTGTAATCCCAGCTACTTGAGAGGCTGAGGCAGGAGAATAGTTTGAACCCAGGAGGCAGAAGGTGCAGTGAGCCAAGATCGTGCCACTGCACTCCTGCCTGGGTGACTGAGTGAGACTCTGAAAAAAAAAGAAGAAAGAAAGAGAAAGAAAGAAAAGAAAGAAAGAAAGAAAGAAAGAAAGAAAGAAAGAAGGAAGGAAGGAAGGAAGGAA
>NW_016830294.1:0-5862 GCF_001698545.2 Rhinopithecus bieti
AAAGCTGCATAACACTGCATAAATAATTTAAAGGTCAAAATATTTGAAAATATATATCATAAATCAGAAGATTTAATATTCTTAAAATAACTGTAGTTACTAAAATGAGCAATGTATTCAATGCAATCCTCATCAAAATTTCTGCTGACTTCACAAAAATTGATAAACTCATCCTAAACTTCTTATATAAATGCAAACAATTCAGACTATTCAAAACAATTTTGATAAAGAAGAACAAAGTTGGAGGACTCACTTTTCTTGATTTCATGTCTGCTACAAAGCTACAGCAAGCAAAGCAGTGTGGTACTGGCAAAAGATTGATTATATATTGATTATATATAGATTAATAAAATAAAAGTAATAAAAAATAAATCGCGACATTTATTGTGACTTGATTGTTGGCAAGGGTGCCAAAATAATTCTATGTAGAGAAATTTTTTTTTTATCAAATGACACTGGGTAGATTCTATATCTACAAAAAAAACAAAAAATAATAAAGTTGCAATCCTATCTCGTAAGGAAAAAAAAAGTTGGCTCAAAATATACCATATTCTTAAATACAAGAGCTGAAATAACAAAAATATTACATTGACATATAAGCATATCTTTTTTACCTTATATGAGGCAATATTTTCTGAAATATGACACCCATAGAACAAGCAACAACAACAAAACAAAACAAATAACATATCGACTTTATTTAAATTTTTTAAGTTTGTCCTGTGAAGACACCATCAAGGCAGTGAAAACAACCCACAGAAGGAAAATTTACTTATGATTAAGTACATGTGTCTAGAATGTATTCTTGCAACCAAAAAATAAAGAGATGAATAAACACAATTAAAAATAGGCAAAATACTTGAATAAACATTTATCTGATAAAGGTATTAAATAGTCATTAAGCACGTAAGAAAGTGTTCAACATTATTAGCCATCAGGGCAATTAAAATTAAAACCACAATGAAATATTAGTTCACTCCCCAATAAGATGGTTATAATAAAAAAGATGGACAATAACAAGAATTGTCCTTAATATGACAAAAGTGGAGCCCTCATATATTGCTAGTGGTAATGTAAAATGGTACAGCTGCTTTGGAAAACAGTTTACCGTTTCTTACAAAGTTAGCTTAGGGTTACCACACAACCCAGAAATTTCACTATTAGGTACATGCCCAAAATAATTAAAAACATATGTCACAAAAAACTTATAAATTGATGTTTATAGCAGCATTATTCATAATAGCTAAAAGGCGAGAACATTCCAAATACCAATCAAATGGTGAATGAATAAATAAATATGGTATATTCATACAATGGAATATTATTCAGCCACAAAAAGAAAGGATACATGCTATAATGTAAGTGAACCTTGAAAACATTGGACTAAGTTATAGAAATCAGACACCTAAGGACACTTGTATGTTTCCCTTTTGCTATGGTTAATACTAAGTGTCAACTTGATTGGATTGAAGTATACAAAGTATTGATCCTGGGTGTGTCTGTGAGGGTGTTGTCAAAGGAGATTAACATTTGGGTCAGTAAACCAGAAAAGGCAGACCCACCCTTAATCTGGGTGGACACAATCTAATCAGCTGCTAGCACCACTAGAATATAAGCAGGCAGAAAAATGTGAAAAGAGAGACTAGCCTAGCTTCCCAGCCTACATCTTTCTCCCTTGCTGGATACTTCCTGCCCTCAAACATGGGACTCCAAGTTCTTCAGTTTTGGAACTCGGACTGGCTCTCCTTGCTCTTCAGCCTGCACATGACCTATTATGGGACTTTGTGATTGTGTGAGTTAACACTTAATAAACTCCCCTTTATATACATATATATAATATATTAATATGTATGTATCATGTATGTTTATATTTATCTTGTAACTGTTGTAAAGTCCATAAGCAGTAATTATAAAACTATACACACACACACACACACAAATGCATTCCATTCTTTCTGTCCCTCTGGAGAACCCTGACTAATACAGATTTTGGTACCAGGAGTGCTTCTAGAAAACACAATATTAAAGATGGAGTTGTTTTCTTGGTTTTGGAGTTTCTGGAGTTGGCCGCTTAATATGATTAGACCCAAGAATGCTAAGGGCTCTATTTCTGATAATATGGAGAACACTGATAGTCTTCGGCATGAACTGTTTAGAGAGTTATGCAAAATAAAACATATGACACCTGTAATCCCAGCACTTTGGGAGGTGGAGGCGGGCAGATCACTTGAGGTCAACAGTTCAAGACCAGCCTGGCCAACATGGCAAAACCCTGTCTCTACTAAAAATACGAAAACATTAAGCGGGAGTGGTGGTGCACACGCCTGTAATCCCAGCTACTCGGGAAGCTGAGGCAGGAGAATCGCTTGAACCTGGGAGGCAGAGGTTGCAGTGAGTCAAGATGGCACCATTGCCACTCCATCCTGGGTGACAGAGCGAGACTCTGTCTCCAAAATAAAAGTCTTTAATCCAAATAAAAACAATGCAAAACAATATGGCTCTTATCACAATACTAACTGAATTTCATAATATGCAAAATCTTTTTATACTATAGTTCTTTTTTCTCTTTCTCCTTTTTTACTGTCTTTGCCTTGTAAATTACATCTTCATAGCATATTAGCTCATCAAAACAGTTTTATAATTGTTGCTTAATGCACTTTACATCAGTTACAAGAAAAAAATATATACAATAAAAATACATTTATGCTACCTTAAATTTATTCAGTTGGTGCAACTTTTAATGAAAACAATTGCAATTACTTTTGCACCAACCTAATACCTGTGTACTTACCAATACCAGTCTATTTATTCATGGAGATTTTAGTTTTGTCTATTGTCGTTTCATTTCAATCTGAAAGCTTCCATTTAATATTTCTTTTAGACAGGTTTGCAAAACATAAATTCTCTATTGTTTATTTTAAATCTAGAAATATCTTCATTTCTCTCTCAATGTTGAAGTATAGTTTGCTTTATAAAAAAAAAATCTGGTTGATAGTCTTTTCTTATAGCACATTGAATATATCATTCCTCTCTGTCTTTTGACCTCCATACTTTTGATGAGAAGTCAAATGTTAATCTTATGAGGTTCTTTTGTCTATGATAAGTGAGTTTTATCTTGCTGCTTTTAAGATTCTATATTTGTCTTTGGCTTATGATAATTTGACTGTAATGTATCCAGATGTGAATGGTTTTGTGTTCATCTAATTGCAGTGTTTTTGAGCTTTTCAGATGTGAACATTTAATATTTCATTTTGGCAAAATTTTGGTCATCATTTCTTCAAGTATTTTCTTGGTGTTTTCTCTCTCCTGTCCATCAGATTTCCATGTTGCATATTTTGGTATACTTATTTGTGGCCCATATGTCTCTAGGGTTCTGTTTCTTTTGTGTTTGTTTCTTGTCTTTCTGTTTCTTAGACTGGATAATCTCAATTGCCTAGTTTTCAAGTTTGATGATTCTGTCTTTTTCAGTTGAAATCCATTGTTGAGCCACTTCAGTGATTTATTTTTCATTTCAATATTTGTACTATTCAACACCAGTATATTTGTTTTGCACTTTTATATAATTATTATCTCTTTATTGATATTCTTTATTTAACATAATACCATTTATCTACTCTCTTTTGCCATCATTTTCTTTTGACTTTTTTTTGTATACTTATATTAGGTTAACTAAATCTAATAAGTCCAATAACTGGACTTTTTCAGTGTCAGTTTCTATTAACTTTTATATTCCCTGAATATACATCTTATTTTCCTGTTTATTTGTATATCTCGTATTTTTTGTTGAAAACTGGATTATTTCAAATAATATAAATTGACAAATATTAAAATTATTTTCCCCTACCACCTTTGGAGTTGTTTTTGTTTTCTTGTTTAATTTTTATATCGTTGTGGTTAGTTTTGTGGCTTTCTTGTACCAATTCTGTTAAGTTTGTATTCCTTGTCATGTGTTTCCACCAAAGTTTTTCTCTGTTTAGCTTTCTGATCAGCTAATGGTTGAACAGAGGTTTTCTTAAATGACTTGAACTGATATATCATGTAAACTTTGCTGAGAGTTTCTCTCTATGTGGAAGGACATGCTTTTAATACTTTTTTTACAGCTCTGCCTTAGTCTGTATTTCTGGTTTGCCCAAAACCTCAAGGTCAACTATAGGTTAAATATTTTAACTTTCTCAGTATTTTTCTGGACATGTGCACAACTCTTCAATGTGCATAGAATTATACATCCTGAGGAATATATTGGAACTTTCGAAAGTTCTCTATGGGCATCTTATATCCCAACTCTTTCTTTTAAGATTTTTAGTTAGCCTTGAGTTAGCCCCAGTTATTTATTTATTTATTTATTTATTTATTTATTTATTTATTCTCTCTCTTTATATATTTTATTATACTTTAAGTTCTGGGACACATGAGCAGAACATGCAGGTTTGTTACATAGGTATACACGTGCCATGGTGGTTTGCTACACCCATCAACCCACCATCTACATTAGGTATTTCTCATAATGCTATCCCTCCCCTAGCCCCCACCGTCCAACAGTGTGTGTTATGTTCCCCCCTCTGTGTCCATGTGTTCTCATTGTTCAGCTCCCACTTATGAGTGAAAACATGCGGTGTTTAGTTCTCTGTTCCTGTGTTACTTTGCTGAGAATGATGGTTTCCAGCTTCATCCATGTCCCTGCAAAGGACATGAACTCATCCATGTTTATGACTGCATAGTACTCCATGGTGTAAATGTGCCACATTTTCTTTATCCACTCCATCATTGATGGGCATTTGGGTTGGTTCCAAGTCTTTGCCAGAGCTGCAATAAACATATGTTTGCGTGTGTCTTTATAGCAGAATGGATTATAATCCCTTGAGTATATACCCAGTAATGGGATTGCTGGGTCAAATGATATTTCCAGATCCTTGAGGAATTGCCACACTGTCTTCCACAATGGTTGAAGTAATTTATACTCCCACCAACAGTGTAAAAGCATTCCTATTTCTCCACATCCTCTCTAGCATCTGTTGTTTCCTGACTTTTTAATGATTGCTAAAACTCTCAATAAACTAGGTATCGATGGAACATATCTGAAAATAATAAGACCTATTCATGACAAACCCACAGCCAATATCATACTGAATGAGCAAAAGCTGGAAGCATTCCTTTTGAAAAACGGCACAAGACAATGATGCCCTCTCTCACCACTCCTATTCAACATAGTATTGGAAGTTCTGGCCAGGGCAATCAGGCAAAAGAAAGAAATAAAGGGTATTCAAATTGTCTCTGTTTGCAGATGACATGATTATATATTTAGAAAACTCCATCGTCTCATCCCCAAATCTCCTTAAGCTGATAAGCAACTTCAGCAAAGTCTCAGGATACAAAATCAATGTGCAAAATATCACAGGCATTCCTATACACCACTAATAGACAAACAGAGAGCCAAATCATGAGTGAACTCCCATTCACAATAGCCCCAGTTCTTAACATCACTTCATTCACCTGTGACATTGAACAGTTTGGTTTAAAAACAAAAAATTCTGTGGTGACAGGGTGGTTCTCACAAAGTGTTCTCTGAGCAAGGTAAACTAAAGAAAATGCTTCAGAATGTAACTTTTCGTTGAGCTGCCAGATAAGTCAAATAGTGACAGTTCTCTAGGGATGGGACTTTTTAGGAGCGCCAAACCCTTTCTGCCTCCACTTGTGGCTGCTATGCTCCTGTTTTTCACAATTAGAAAAGTTGTTCATTTTAGAAACTGCTGGAGAACTGAGGAGAGAGAAGTGTAAATAGAGTAAGTTAAAATGCCACAAAGGTCACTATTCTTACCAAGGTTCAGCTAATTCCTTGAATAAATGGTCCCCATTTCCAGATTT
>NW_016830294.1:6202-11597 GCF_001698545.2 Rhinopithecus bieti
ATTTTGAGACAGGGTCTTACTTTTTCACCCAGGCTGAACTGCAGTGGAATGATCTCAGCTCACTCACTGCAGTCTCTCCCTCCTGGGCTCAAGTGAACCTCCCACCTCAGCCTCCTGAGTAGCTGACATTACAAGTATAAGCTTGCATGCCCAGTGATGAAGCCTATTCTTTATTTCATTTTTTCTCAATATCCTCTAGCATTAATGAAAGGAGCTGAGAACTACATACATGTTCCTTGACATTGTTTATACCTGACAGCACTGATTTCTTTTTTTGTTTGTTGGTTTGTTTAAGGTTTGTCATGTAGCACTTATTTCTTATAATCTCTTATTTAGACTAATAGTTATTATGCATTGCTAATAATTATGTTCTGAGCAATTTATGTTATTACAAATTGTATTGCTACTGCATCTCTTCCCTCCTGCCATAGTATTTCAGTGGGTTTGATGTGAAATCTCATTTGCAATTTCCACTTATGACTGGTCTTATTTAGCATTGCCTCTGACCTCAGGCTAACCTACAGAATCTAGAATAACCCCCTGGTGTGGTGGATAGTGTCAGTACTTGTATGTTTTGGAAAATAGTCTGTTAGTTTATGTCTGTCTCAGAGTGGAACCAGAGGCTCCAGAGACAGATCCTGTATTTATTTCTCCACCTACTGAATGCATAGTTAGAATAAAATTACTTACCAAAAAATAAATAATTCTACATTGGGTACCTGGTCAATCTAGTGAGAATTATTATAGTAGAAAAGTCTAAGTGCAAGACCTTGCATCCAACCCTTCTTACTAATCTAGTTGACCATAACAATGCCACATTCCTGAGTGAATTGCAGAGATTAGTATTTTCATGAGAAACTTGGAAGATGCAGGTACAGTGATTCCCATTTTAACTCAATTATTTCACATGTGTGCAAGACCTCTGAATCTTGTAATAGTATAACAAACCTGATCAAGTATTGTGTACAATTGCTACTGGACCCTTATAGAAACTAAATTCCTGACCATGAATTTAATATGACCCTAAGGACTGAACTATCTATGAGAAACTGGATGCCATTTGTTACACCAAACCATAAAGTTACTCATAATGAAGCTCCTGAAGGCACAAGAAAGCTACATGAACTGTTTGCTCAAACTCTCAGTATAATAGCTATCTTTGCGGCATTGTCATATATTCCTTAACACACACCTGTGGCTTCATGGGAAGTTTCTTAAAGCCAGTTAAGAAAGAATAAAAATATACAAGCTTGATTTAAAGATAGTTCTGCAGGCAAACCCAGCATCAGCTGAGTTGATTGCTGCAGTATTATGGGCCTTGTGAGGGTGACTCAGAAAGCCAAAAAGGATGAGAAATTTTCATAGTAAGCAGAACTTTGAGCATTACATTTGATTGTTCAATTTTTGGAGCTGGGGAGATACATTCAGCAATATTACTACTTCATTGTCATTGTCTTATGATTTGTCTACATTTCCAGAGGCTTGTAAAAAACAGATTGCAGAATTGGTGACAAGGAGGTTTGAGAAAGAGATGAGATGATAGGAAGATGATAATTATTTGAGAATGGATCCTGTTATGAGTTGAACTGTGTGATCCCCAGATTCATATGTTGAAGTCTTAATTCCTAGTACCTAGAATATGACCTTATTTGGAAATGGGCTAATCAAGAAAAAGGGAGGTCATGGGGAGTTTCTAATCCAATGAGACTGATGTCCTTATTAAAAGGGGAAATTTGTATACAGTTGTTCGTAGAGAAAACATGATGTTAAGAGACAAGGAGACACCATCACAAGCCAATGAGAAAGGCCAGAAGCAGACATTTTCCTCTCAGCTCTTGTAAGGAAGCAACCCTAATGACAAGTTGATTTTGGAATTCCGGCCTTCATATCTGTAATACAAAAATGTATATTGTTTATGCCACCTAGTCTGTAGGACTTTGTAATAGTAGCCCTAGCAAACTAATATAGCGTCTAGTAATGGGAAGTGTGATGCTTCTGTAACAGATACCTAACAATGTGGAAGTGGCTTTAAACTGGATTACAGGCGGAGTGGTATCAAAATACCAATTGAAAATATATTACATACATAAACTATACTCTTTTTAATTTGAGAAGATTTCTTCTAAGATATATAACCTCACTTAAAAACAATAACCTATTCTGCTTACAATTCTTTAGTTTGATATCACGTTAAAGAAGATTCCTAATTTTTTTCTCCACATTTGTTCTATAATAACTGAACATTCATAAATGTATGCATATAGGCAGCTTCCTTTTAAGAATGCACTGCTCATAAAAGTTTACTTCCAACTAGGATGGTAATCTTTTGCATTCTTGTTGTTAATGTGTGTGTTTGAGTGTGTATTTGTCCTAAACTAATTTTCCTCAATCACCAGGATATTTTTTGGCTTCCATAATTGTCGTCTCAGTTTGTAAGGAAACTTTTTATTTTTCTATTGTGTATTTGAAAACGTTTTATATTGACTAATGCATGTTATGTAGCATTAAGAAACCATGGCATAACCTTTGAAGAGTTGTGAAACGATAATCCTGTATTTAAAAAATTCCCTTTGGCACATGTTAGTGTTATGAAAAGGTACACAAAAAACTAATATGGTTTCCTGGCATGCTTCATTGTAGGGTTATACAATAGGGAGAGTAAAAGCTCAGAAGAGATCCTAACGAAATTATCAATTTATGCAGTTGCTAAGAGAGGGCAAGTTGTGGTTTGAATTAATGTTGTACACACTATTGATTAAAGAGATAGGATTTTCTTATTGAGAGAACAGAATTAAATACAAATATTGAAGTTATTTGGACAAAAAATCTCATTGAACTGTTCAATAGCTGTGTCAATCTATGTCTTTTTTGCCAATGTATGTATTTTAAAATTGCCTGTGTGACAAGAAAATAATCAAATTTTCTGAACTTGTTTCTTACTACTTTAAAAACAATTTAACTATATAACCCTTTAATGGTCATATTTCAATCTTTGGTCTGTCACTTAATATTGTATTGTATTTTCTAATCTATAGCTAATACGAATAGGATATTGTAAACTCCAATTAAAATATATTAACCTGGCGCAGTGTGGTGGCTCCCATCTGTAATTCCAACACTTTGAGAGGCTGAGATGGGAGGATCACTTGAATCTAGGAGTTCTAGACCATCCAGACCAACATATGGCAAAACTGCCTCTCTACAAAAAATAAAACAAATAAAAAACTTTAAAAATTAGGCAGGCATGGTGGTTTGCACCTATAGTTGTAGCTACTCAGGTGCGCACCACCAAACCTAATTTTAATTTTTTTTTAAATTTTAAATTTTTTTGAAATGGAGTCTCACTCTGTCACCCAGGCTGGAGTGCAATGGAACCATCTTGGCTCACTGCAGCCTCCACCTCCCAGGTTCAAGCGATTTTCCTGCCTCAGCCTCCAGAGTAGCTGGGATTATAGGTGTGTGACACCACACTTGGGTAATTTTTTTGGAGTCTTAGTAGAGACAGTGTTTCATCATGTTGGACAGGCTGGTCTTGAACTGCTGACCTCAGTTGATATGCCTGCCTCCACCTCTCAAAGTGCTGGGACTACAGGCAAGAGTCACTGCGCTCGGTCACCAATTTTCTTTGTGTATGTGGAGAGGCCGTTTTGCCACTCAGGAGGTTGAAATGGGAGGATCTTTTGAGCCTAGGAACTTGAGGCTATGGTGAGCCATGATTGCACCAGTGTATTCCAGCCTGGGCGACAGAGAGACACTGTCCTTAATAAAAAATAAAATAAAACAAACAAGTAAAAATATTGTTCAGCATTCTACAATTCAGGTTGTTCCTTTTAGGACTATATGTGCTATAAGGAGACAGGTTTAAATTTTTAAATATACAAATATTTCAGCTAGTGCTTTTGAACTTTTCACTAAAGGGCAATGTAGTTTTGAATAATAATTTTAAATAGTTTTACAGAAAAAGAGCTTGATTAGTTCATCCATTAATCACAAAATATCCACTGGCAGTGTAGTTTACGTGAAACGCTTTGCTTTGCTTTATATTTCCATAATATATAAAAGAACAATAAGGTATTGTGGAAAACTTAAAAGCAAATGATTCATAATAAAAAATTAAAATTTTCAGATGGATTAGAAGTTCTTGAAAATGAAGTTCCAAAATGGATTCCTGTCATTTTGACAAAAGAATAGAAAATATGATAGGGAAGATAAGAGCTTAAAAAATATTTTCAGTAATTACAATATTTGACAACCGAGTTTTAGAAAAAGCGAGTGGGAAACACAATGGAAGTAGTTATGAAAACAGTAACAGATGTGGACCCTCTAAACTGAAGGATGTCCTGGTTGCTCCAAGTGAAGAAGACCATGGGAGAGAAATAAGCAGGCTGGGTAAAAGAAAAGAAGTATTAATGAATACAAATTATAAAACTGTAATATTACAAAATTGTGTAACACTAAGGTATAAAAAGACAATTCTAAAACATCCAAGATTTACTGGGGAAGAGTATGTGTGTGTGAACATACATTTAAAAGACTTACCTCACAGTGGAGCAATCTATTTTACGATGTGGTAATAAACTATGTCCAAGTCTCAGTAGCTTAACAAAACTACTGTTCATATTTCTCTCACGCAAAGTCCACTGTAGTTTCTTAGACACTCTCCAGGGGAGTTGCCCTCAATGAAGTCGCAGAAAATTTGGGGCAACTCTGATCTCATAGCACTATCGTCTAAATTTGCGGTCTCCTATAATCTTTATAGCAGGCAAAGAGAGCACAAATAGGCTCCTTCATGCTTCAGTTTGTAACTGACAGTTTATTTCTACTAACATTCTCTGAAGCAGAACCTATATAGTTTCTGCCTACTCCAAAGAAGTTGAGAATATGGGTGACCAAAAAGGATATTTGCAAAGTATAACCATTCCCTGCTTTCTGGGAGACTTATTTCATCATCCACTCTATCTACATATTTTAAACTTTTATAAATTAAAACATTTTAAAAAAATATCTTAGAGCCCTCTTTCAATTCTCTGATTGTTTCTCTTTAAAGCAACTTGTTCTTGTCTCCTATGGCGATTGGATTGCATGAATTGGAAACTTGAAAATTTATGAATGACAGAATATCTACTTTTTATTTTTCCATGAGAAGCCAATTCTCACAATACCTGTCTTAGATTTTCTAACAGAATGATGCAATTTCTCTTGGAATAAATATAAAACACATGAAAAGTCTATATATGGTAAACTGTAGAACTTTTCTAAATATATAAAAGAACACATGAAAGCCAATTCGCACAATACCTGCCTTAGATTTTCTAACATAATAATTCAATTTTTCTTGGAATAAATATAATACACATGAAAAGTCTATATATGGTAAACTGTAGAACTTTTCTAA
>NW_016830294.1:13229-21848 GCF_001698545.2 Rhinopithecus bieti
TTTTTATTTACTTTCTTTAGATATAGTGTAATACTTCTGTTGGTAAGTTTTTTTAATTGATGAATTAAATTTTATTAAGAATTTATGCTCATCAAAAGATACTACTAAGAGAATAAATAATAAAGTTGTAGGGTGGGAGAAGGAATTGTATACATATATCTACTAAAGAGCTCACATTTTTAATATACAATAGGAATATTGATTAGGAAAATACAGGCAACTCAGTAAATGGCAAAATCTTGAACAGGTATTTCACAAAGATGTCCAGGTGAACAGTAAGCATAAGAATAGGCCCTCGGTATCAAATCTTAAGGACATTGCAAATTAAGATCTATCTAAAATACAACCTCAACACTCCTACAATGTGTAAAATTAAAACAGAATAATAGATAACTGATTTTTGAAGAGGATAGCGGGTCACTAATTTCTCATATTTCCTTCTTTTTTATTATATGTATTTAAAGCTATAAGATTTTCCTCTAAACTGGTCTTAGATGCATCTTACAACTCTTACTGTCATTAAGTTGCAAACATATCCTAATTTATATTATTGCTTTCTTCAATATATGGCTTATTTAAGAGTCTATCTTAATTCCAATCATTGGGAATTTCTAATTTTCTTTGTCATTAATTTTTAACAAAATTATTACATATTGTGGCCAGAGAACATACTCTGTATGATTTCAGGTTTTCAAAGTTTTTAGATTTTCTACATGGCCATGTATGTGGTCAATTTTAGTAAATTTTCTGTGTGCACTTAAAAAGAATCTATATTATCTTATTATTGAGTGCACTGTTTCACATATGCCAATTAAATCAATCTTGTTCTTTATGTTATTTAAATATTTATTTAATATGCTGTTTAAAGCTTATGAATTGTGTTAACCAATTAATTAATTATTTTCAATAATTTTGGGGGAACAGGTGGTGTTTGGTTAATCGGATACGTTTTTTAGTGGTGATTTTGGTGCGCCCATCACCCGAACAGTGTACACTGTACCCAATATGTAATTGTGTTATTTAAATCTTTCTTTACTTCTTTTTTTTTTCTGTTGTTTATTCTGTTAGTCACTAAAAAATGTTTCTCAAAATTTCCACCTATCATTATAGATTTTTCCATTTTCTCCTTTCACTTCACCCAACACTTATGATTTTGAAGCTATAATATTAGTTGCATACAAATTTGTATGTGTTATAATTCCTGGTGGACTAACACTTTCATCGTAATGCAACGTTCCTCTTTATCTCTGGTGAAATACTTCTTGCCTTTTCTACTATGTCTAATATTATTACAACTATGCCAACTTTCCTTTGGTTGTTGTTTGTGAAATATATCTTTTTTTGCCTTGTTATGTTACTTTCATCCTTTCTATGTTTTTAATTGCATGTGTTATGAATATCATGTTTTTTACATTTTAAATATGACTTAATTTTAATTCTGTCTGTTTCTACCTGTAACTAGAATGGTTTATTTAGTGGTAGTAAGTTGATAAATACAGGCCCAAATATATCTGTGATTTTGCTACTTGCTTTTCAGTTTCTCTTTATCTATGTACCTTTTGTTCTTCATGGACTGTTTTAAACAATCATTTATAAGTCTACTTAGCTATCTAAGAGTTTGTTATTTATATGTAAATTTACCATTATTTTGAGGGTGCCTAAATGTTATAATTTACATATTTTTCTGTTTGATTAGTATGTAAGTTACTTCTTTTAATACATGATGGACAATTAAAAGACCTTAAAATACTTAGTTTCATTTGCCTTCTTTGACTTTGGTGTTATTCTTGCCATGTATTTTATTTTTTTATTGCCAATTTTATTTAAAATTTTAAAATTTTATTTTATTTCAATAGTTTTTGGGGAGCAGGTCATTTTGGTTATGTGGATAAGTTATTTGGTGGTCATTTCTGAAATTTTAATGCACCCATCACCTGAAGAGTGTACACTGTACCCAGTGTGTAGTCTTTTATCCCTCATCCCACTCCCACCCTTTCCCCTGAGTCCCCAAAGTTCATTGTATCCTTCTTATGCTTTTGGATCCTCATAGCTTAATTCTCTTATAAGTGAAAACATATGTTATTTGGTTTTCCATTCCTGACTTACTTTACTTAGAATAATGGTCTCCAACTTCATCCAGGTTGCTGCCAATGCCATTATTACATTCTTTTTCATGTCTGAGTAGTATTCCATGGTGTATATATGACACATTTTCTTTATCCACTGGATCGATGAACATTTAGGTTGTTTCTATATTTTTGTAATTGCAATTTGCGCTATGATAAACATGCATGTGCAATTATCTTTTTCATATAAGGACTTATTTTCCTCTGGGTGGATACTCAGTAGTGGGATTACTGGGTCCAGTGGTAGTTCTACCTTTATTTCTTTAAACAATCTCCATATTGTTTTTTAGAGTGGTTGTACTACTTTATATTCCCACCAGCAGTGTAAAAGTGTTCCCTTTTCTTCACATCCACACCAACATGTATTATTTTTTGATTTTTTAATCATGGCCATTCTTGCAGAAGTAATGAGGTATCTCATTGTGGTTTTAATTTGCATTTCTCTGATGATTAGTGATGTTGGGCATTTTTATATGTTTTTTTGGTCATTTATATATATTCTTTTGAGAGTTATCTATTCGTGTCTTCTGCTCACTTTATGATGGTATTTTATTTTTTGTTTCTTGGTGATTTGAGTTTCTTATAGATTCTGAATATTAGTCCTTTATTGGATGCATACTTTGGAAATATTTTCTCCTGGTCTGTGGGGTGACTGTTTACTCAGCTGATTATTTATTTCACCATGCACCACTTTTCCAGTTTAATTAGTTCCCATTTATTTATTCTTCTTTTTGTTGCATTTGCTTTGGGTTCTTGTCATGAAATCTTTGCCTATGTCTAGCCAACATCTAGAAGAGTTTTCCAATGTTACCTTCTAGAGTTTTTATGGTTTCAGGTCTTAAATTTAAGTCTTAGATTCATCCTGAGTTGATTTCTGTATAAAACAAGAGATGAGGATTCAGTTTTATTCTTCTGTGTGTGGCTTGCCAGTTATCCCATCACCATTTGTTGAATAGGGTGTCTTTTCCCAAGTTTATGTTTTGTTTTCTTTGTCAAAGGTCAGTTGGCTGTAAGTATTTGGCTTTATTTCCGGGTTCTCTATTCTATTTCATTGGTCTATGTGCCTATTTTTATACTAGTATCATGCTGTTTTGGTAACTATGGCTTTGTCACATAGTTTGAAGTCAGGTAATTTGATGCCTCTAGATTTGTTCTTTTTGCTTAGTCCTGCTTTGGCTATGCAGACTCTTTTATGGTTCCATATGGATTTTAGGATTTGTTGTTTTTACTCCTGTCAATAAGGATGATGGTATTTTGATGGGAATTGCATTGAATCTGTAGATTGCTTTTGATAATATGGTCATTTTCACAATTTTTATAATGTTGATTCTACCTATCCAAGAGCGTGGAATGTGTTTCCATTTGTTTGTGTCATTACTAATTTCTTTCAGCGGTGTTTTGTAGTTTTTCTTGTAGAGATCTTTCACCTCCTTGGTTAGGTATATTCCTAAATATTTTATTTTATATTTTTGCAGTTGTTGTAAAAGGGATTGTGTTCTTGATTTGATTTTCAACTTAGCCATTGTTGGTGTACAGCAGTGCTACTGATTTGTGTACATTAATTTTGTATTCTGAGACTACTGAATTCATTTACCAGATCTAGAAACCTTTTGGATGAGTCTTTAGGGTTTTCTAAGTGTATAAACACATCATCAGGGAACAGTGACAGTTTGACTTCCCTTTTACTGATTTGGATGCCTTTTATTTCCTTTTCTTGGCTGATTGCTCTGGCTAGGACTTCCAGTATTATGTTGAATAGAAGTGGTAAAAGTAAGAATCCTTGCCTTGTTCCAGTTCTTAGGGAAAAGGCTTTCAACTTATCCCCAGTTACTGTAGTGTTGGCTGTGGGTTTGTCATAGATAGCTTTTATTACCTTGAGGTATGTCCCTTCTATGCCCATTTTTTTGAGCCTTTTTATCATAAGGGGATGCTGGGTTTTGTCAAATGCTTTTTCTACATCTTTTGAGAAGATCATATGATTTTGGTTTTTAATTCTGTTTATACGATATATTAAATTTGTTGCCTTGTGTATGTCAAACCATTCCTGCATCCCCGGTATGAAACCAACTTTATCATAATGCATTATCTTTTTGATATACTGTTGATATCAACATTATCTAGTTAGCATTTTGTTGAGAATTTTTGCATCTATTTTCTTTAGGGATATTGGTCTGTAGTTTTCGTTGTTGTTGTTGTTATGTCCTTTTCTGGTTTTGGTATTAGGGTGATACTGGCTTCATAGAATAATTTAGGGAGAGTTCTGTCTTTCTCTAATAGTTTCAGTAAGATTTGTACCAATTCTTCTTTGAATGATATAATTCATTTGTGAATCAATCTGGTCCTGTACTTTTATTTGTTGGCAATATTTTTTGTTACTGTTTCAATCTTGTTAATTGTTATTGGTCTGTTCAGAGTTTCTATTTCTTCCTGGTTTAATCTAGGAGGGTTATATATTTTCAGGAATTTATCCATCTCCTCTAGGTTTTCTAATTTTTGTGCACAAAGGTGTTTACAGTAGCCTTGAATGATCTTTTGCATTTCTGTCTTATTGGTTGTAATATCTCCCATTTGGTTTCTGATGGATCTTATTTGGATCTTCTCTCTTCTTTTCTTAGTTAGTCTTGCTAATGGTCAATTAATTTTGATTACCTTTTGGAAGAACCAGTTTTTCTTTCATTTTTTGTTTTTTTTTGGTGGTTTGTTTATTTGTTTCAACTTTATTTAATTCTGCCCTGATATTTGTTATTTCTTTTTTTCTGCTGGGTTTGGGTTTGATTTGTTCTTGTTTCACTAGTTCCTTGATATATGACATTAGATTATCTATTTATGCTCTTTCAGACTTTTTAATGTAGGCATTTAATGCTATGAACATTTCTCTTCGTACCAATTTTACTGTATCCCAGAGGTTTTGATAAATTGTGTCACTAATATCATTGAGTTAATTTTATTTTTAAATTTCTGTTTTGATTTTATCATTGACTCAAAGACTATTCAAGATCGGATTATTTAATTTCCCTGTGTTTGTATAGTTTTGATGGTTCCTTTTGGAGTTAATATCCAGTTTTATTTTACTGTGGTTTGAGAAGATACTTGATATGATTTCAATTTTCTTAAATTTATTGAGACTCGTTTTAGGTCTACCTTGGTAAATATTTCCTGTGCTGATGAAAACAATGTATATTCTGCAGTTGTTTCATAGAATAGATCTATAAATATATTTTAAGTCCATTTGTTCTAAGGTATGGTTTAAGTCCATTGTATATTTGTTGACTTTCTGTCTTGATGACCTGTATAGGGCTTTCAGTGAAATCTTGAATTCCTCCATTATTATTTTGTTGCTGTCTGTCTCATTTCTTAGGTCTAGTAGCAACTGTTTTATGAATTTGGGCGCTCCAGTGTTAGGTGATTATATATTTAGAATTACGATATTTTCCTGTTGGATTAATCTTTTTGTCATTATATAATATTGTTTTTTGTCTTTTCTTTTTTACACTTGCTGCTTTATAATCTTTTTTTTAAAGTATAAGAATAGCTACAAATGGTTGTTTTGGGTTTCCATTTGCATGTAACTTTTTTTTTTTCCACCTTTTCACTTTAAGTTTATATAAGTCCTTCTGTGTTAAGTGAGTTTCTTGGTGACAGCAGATAACTCACTTGGTAGATTTTTATCAATTTTGTACCTTCTAAATGGAGCATTTAGGCCATTTACATTCAATGTTAGTATTGGGATGTGAGGTATCATTTTATTTATCATGTTAGTTGTTGCTTAAATACCGTGTATTTTTAATGGTGTTATTGTTTTATAGGCCCTTTGAGATTTATGCTTTAAGAAAGTTCTGTTTTGCTGCATTTCAAGATTTTGTTTTAAGATTTAGAACTCCTTTGAGCATTTCTTGTAGTGCAGGCTTGATAGTGGCAAATTATGTCAACATTTGTTTTTCTGCAAAAGATTTTATCTCTCCTTTATTTATGAAGCTTAGTTTTGCTGAATACAAAATCTTTGGCTGACAATTATTTTGTCTAAGCAGGCTAAAGATATGACCACGATCCCTTCCGGCTTCTAAGATGTCTCCAGGAAAATCAGCTGTTAATTTGATAGGTTTTCCTTCATACGTTACTGGATGCTTTTGTCTCTCAGCACTTACGATTCTTTCCTTCATCTTGGCTTTAGATAACCTGTTGACTATGTGCCTAGGAGATGATATTTTTGTGATAAATTTCCCAGGAATTCTTTGAGCTTCTTATGTTTGACTGCCTAGACCTCTTGAAGGCCAGGGGAGTTTTCCTCAATTATTTCCTCAAATAAGTTTTCCAAACTTTGAGATTTCTCTTCTTCCTCAAGAACACCAATTATTCTTAGGTTCAGACATTTAACATAATCCCAAACTTCTTGGAGACATTGTTCTCATTCTTTTTTCATTGTCTTTGTCCAATTAGGACAATTTCAAAGCCTGTCTTCAAGCTCCTTTTTGTACTTGTTCTACTCAATGATTTAAACTTTCTACTGCATTTTGTATTTCTCTAAGTGTATCTTTTATTTCCAAAAATTGTGATTATTTTACAACATCTATTTCCATGGAGAAGTTCTCATCCATATTCTGTTTTTTGTTTGTTTGTTTCTTTGTTTGTTTAAGTTAGTTTTCACCTTTCTCTAGTATCTCCTTGAGTAGCTTAATAACCAACCTTCTGAATTCTTTATCTGGCAATTCAGATTTCTTCTTGGTTTGGAACAATTGCAGGGGAGCTAGTGTGATATGTTGGAGGTGTTATAGAACACTGTTTTGTGATATTACCAGAATTACTTTTATGTTTCTTCTCATTTGGGTAGACTATTTCTTATAATTGTTCTTGAATTTATTTTGATTAGACTATGGTTTTGTTTGTGTTGTTGTTGTTGTTGTTGTTGTTGTTGTTTTGCCTCTTAAAATCAAGATTTAATGTCTATATTAGCTTAATTTGATTCTTGGTGCTTGTAGACAGGAAGATTCTTTTGTCCTATGGGGTAATCCCTTGATATGGCACTCCCCTCTTTCCCCTAGTTATGGGGGCTTCCTGAGAGGCAGACTACTGTGATTGTTATTGCTCTTCTGAGTCTAGCTACCCAGCGGTGCCACCAGGCTCCAGCTGGTGTTGGGTAATGGTTGCAAATAGTCCTGTGATGTGGTGTGTCTTCAGGTTTCTCAGTTGTGAATACCAGGACCTGATCTGGTTTTAATAGCAGGGGAGTGAAATAGATTCCATGATAAATTTTGATTGTAGATATATTTAGTATGCTGACTTTCTCAAATGCTGGTTATGTTAGCAGTCAGTGAAATTGTCACATGGACAGACTCAGGGACGCTTGTTAGCCAGTATGTTTCGGGCATGGTATTAATGGTCATTTTCTCCTTCCTTGGAGCAGGGTTGTTCTGTCATGAGTTGCTGTAAAGGCCTGAGTTGGTTGGCCTCCAGCCAAACAGTGGCAGTTGTAAGAGAGCACCAGCTGTGGTGGAATATAAGCTTGCCCTAAGTTGGCCAGGGGAGGTATTCTGGTTACTCAGGCAATGGGCAGGGCCCTAAAGCAACCAAGACTGTGTGCCTTTTGTGTTTGGCTACCAAGGCTGGTAGAAAAATACCATCAGGTGGGGGCAAGATTAAGTGGATCTGGGCTCAAACTCTCCTTTGTCAGGGTTTGCTGTGCCCACCGTGGGAGATGGGGGTGGTTCTCAAGCCAATGAAATTATGTCCTAGAGGGGAGTATGGCTGCCTCTGCTTAGCAATATTGTTTGTAAGGGAAGTGGGAACTAGTCAGTAGCAAAGACTTCACCCACCTCCCATGCAGTTGGCAGGGCAGGTCTGGCTTCCACAGTGCCCTGGTTTCCACTAAAACTGCTGGGTTAAATCCAGACAGCTTGCTGAAGCAGAACTCAGACTTTTTTCCAGGCCATAACCTACTGAACTGATCAAGCAAGCTCAGCTTTCTAGCCTTGCCCCTACCTGCCTGGCTACAATATTGGCTGCAGTTTTTGCCTTCATATGTGTCACAGTTCTTGTTTTCCCCCATATTCTGCTCGAAAAAGTTAGTTCCCAGTCAAAATCATTGCAAAATTCAGTTGGAAACTTCTGAGACCTTGTGACACCTCCGTAATTTTGCTGGGTGCCTTTCCTGAGGGCCTCTGTGAGATGTAGTCAAAGATGGCTTCCCTGTGCTCCAGCTGGAGAATGGGAGTGCCTATAAGGCTCTTGCCACTGTTGCTTTAACGTTTATATTTTCCATGGCTTCCTAAATCCATTCCAGCTCTAGATAAAGTTAAATCCTTCTCCTGTGATCTGTATTTTTAGATTCCCCAGTGGGATGGTGTGTTTGGAAGCAGGTTTTTCCTCTCTCACACTTTGAGAACTCACAGTTTTTTGCCTATCTCATGCCACTTCTTTCAAAGGATCTGTGAATTCTTTCCGTTTTCCTAGTACAGTCCTGCAATAGTTCTTTTTTTTTTTTTTTTTTTTTTGAGAA
>NW_016830294.1:22980-26109 GCF_001698545.2 Rhinopithecus bieti
TCTAGCTGTAGAAAAAAAAATTAGACTTTTATTTTTGCAAGCATGATTAAGATAATTAAAGAAAAGTCTCTTTATTCAATCAGGTATTCAGGTAATTTTACTCTGGATCTCAATCACTGTGCATTCTTCTTTACTTCTAGTCTGCCATTAACACGAGAAAAATCCCATTAAGTGTCAATTGAAGAATTGTTGTGTTTGCCAGGTTCCCAACAATAATAATGATGAAAACTTTAATTATTATCTCATTCTGCAGAAGCAACTTTCCTGTTAGCTAATCAACCTCTCTTCCTCAGGCTTCTTACAAACAAATAACATCTAAAGTAGATACCTGAAGCCTCATCTTTGTCCCCTTGTTCGTGTGTGACATGTGGAGACTGGGTAATGTAGTCTTAGGCCTGTTCCAGTTTATACTGTGTTCTCTGGATCCATGGACCAATCTAGTGTTTATTTTCCTTAGTCTTCAAATACATCATTAGAATGAATATACTTGGTAATTAACAGAATCCTTATTTTGGGTTTTTGAAATATGTGTAAGAACTATTATAATAAAAGATTAAGTGAAAATTTCTAACAACTTTCACCTCAGCCAAAATAATAAATTGTAAACAATATCACATAAAAGAGGTTAATAGGTTAGTGCCTTGTTTAAGCATGTTATGAACATAGAAATTGTATTCATTATTATATGCTCATTTAGTTTACCAGTTTGACTCTTATGGAAATTAGATGAAATTTGGCAGATCATAGTGAATTAGCACAAACTCAAATAAAAACTAATTCCCTTTGCAGCTGCTATATTATATGTATATTTACTAGGGAAGATCCTCACAGCTTCAGACACATGACATTTAGCTTTTAATCTGGCATAAACAAATGTCCTTTTCCATGCATAAGAGAAGAAAGATCAAAAGCAGAATAATACTATTCATATAGAATGAAAATACAGCACATAATTATGCACTTGCTTTAGGGTTTTTTAAAATATTTGTTACATTCTGATGATGGTGGGATACAACACAATGACCATCTGGAGAGAAGAAAAGCAGAATTCCTTCTTACTTAAAGTTCCAAAAAAGAGAAGGCTGCCATGCAGGGCCACATACTGAGTTATACTCAGGGAAAGAGTTACAGAGCTGGAACTATAGGAGATGGCCTATGTATGGCAAGCAATGAAAATTTAGTTAGGATTTGGGAGCTCTTTGTGGGTTAATTTTTAAAAAATAATTCTGTGAGCCTAATTAAAAAAAGACTGTATTAGTTCATTCACACATTGGTATAAAAAAACTATCCGAGACTGGGTAATTTATAACAAAAAAAATTATAATTGACGGACAGTTTTGCAGGCCGTACAGGAGGCATGACTGGGGAAGCCTCAGAAGACTTACAATCACGACAGAAGGCAAAGAGGAAGCCAGCATGTCTTACATAGTGGGAGCAGGAGGAAGAGAGCAAAGGGAGAAGTGATACACACTTTAAACAACCAGTCTTGTGAGAACTCTACTATGAGACAGCACTAGTGGGATGGTGCTAAACCATTATAAACCACTCACATGATCTAATAACCTCCCACCAGGCCCCACCTCCAACACTCGAGATCACAGTTAAACATGAGATTTGTGTGGAGACACAGAGCCAAACCATATCGTTTTGCCTCTGGCCTTTCCCAAAGCTCATGTCCTTCTCATATTTCAATATACAATCATACCTTCACAACAGTCCCCTAAAGTCTTACCTCATTCCAGCATTAAACCAAAAGCCCCTTCACAACAGTCCCCTAAAGTCTTACCTCATTCCAGCATTAAACCAAAAGCCCAAGTCCAAAGTCTTATCAGAGACATGGCAAGTCCCTTCTGCCTCTGAGCCCGTACAATCAAAAACAAGTTAGTTACTTGCAAGATATAATGGGGGTAAATGAATTGGTTAAATGATCCCATTCTACATGGGAGAAATTGGCCAAAACAAAGGGGCTACAAGCCCCATGCAAGTTCAAACCCAGCACAGTCATCATTAAACCATAAAGTTCCAAAATAATATCCTTCAACTCCATGTCCCACTACCAGGGCATGCTGATGCAAGGAGTGGGCTCCTGACACCTTGGGCAGCTCTACCCCTGTGGTGCTGAACAGTGCAGCCCTCACAGTTTCTTTCATGGGCTGGTGTTGAGTGCCTGCAGCGTTTACAGGTGCATAGTGCAAGCGTCGCTCAATCTACCATTCTGGGGTCTGGAGAATAGTGGTCCTCTTCTCATGGCTCCACTAGGAAGTGCCCCAGTGGGGACACTGTGTGGGAGTTCCAACCCCACATTTTCCCCTCTGCACTGTCCTAGTAGAGGTACTCCATGAGGGCTTCACCCCTGCAACACACGTCTGCCTGGACATCCAAACATTTTCATACACCCTCTGTAATCTAGGTAAGGGCTCCCAAACCTCGACTCTTGCCTTCTGTGCACCTCCAGTCCCAACACTATCTGGAGGCTGCCAAGTTGGAGCTTGCACTTTCTGAAGCAACAGCTAGAGCTGTAGTGGCTGGGAAGAAGGATGCCATTTCTTGAGGCTGCACAGAGCTGTGAGACCCTGGACCTGGCCCACCGAACTATTTTTTCCCTCCTAGTCTTCTGGGTCTGTGATGGGAAGGGCTGCCATAAAAGTCTCTGAAATACCCTGGAGGCATTTTCCCATTGTCTTGACTATTAATATTTGTCTCTCCTTTACTTATGTGAATTTCTGCAGCTGGCTTGAATTTCTCCCGGAAAAATGTTTTGTTGTTTTTTTTCGTTTTTTTTTTTTTTTTTCTACAACATTGTCAGACTGCAAATTTTCCAAACTTTTACACTCTGCTTCCTTTTTGAGTGTAAGTTCCAGTTTTAGATAGTCTCTTTGTGCAAATGTGTGTAGGCTTGCATCTCACTTTATGCAGAGATGGAAAATATTATCATTTCACTGGATCCTTTGCCAACACAAAGAAAAATGTGACCCAGTTACTTATTTAAGGTATAAATTATACTGTTTAGATAACCGGCATGCTTTTAAATAAACATATAAGTAACTTTAGTTTGGCAGTTGTATTCATATACATAGAGAAAATACTATGCCATTCTTTTTTTTTTTTTTTTTTTTTTTTTTTTTTTTT
>NW_016830294.1:29318-31706 GCF_001698545.2 Rhinopithecus bieti
GTGGATATATATATATATATATAAATTTAGAAAGTGTAACAACAGCAAAAATATATATATGTATATATGCGTGTATATATATTTAGGAAGTGTAACAACAACAAGTAGTTAGGTAGACATGAGATTTTTATTTGTTTGCGTTCTTACTCTGTTTTCTGAGACCTGAAAAGCAGTGAACCATCTTGAATTGTACCAGGAAAAATTAAGGTAAAAGTTATCAAAACTACACACCAAAATACTTTCTAAATACCAGGGTATAAAACAAAAGGTTAGCATTTGGTGAGTGAATTTGAACATAATAGACTGTCAACCAATGGCCTAAAAATTCAGTGAAAATAAATATATTTTGATTCTGAGGCTTTAATTCTTAAAGTGACTAAAAACATTCAAGAACGGCTATCAAATTATCTCATGCAGACTTAATAAGTGCTACTTACCTGCCTGTAGTAGACAACAACCAGTGTGAATGCAGAAGAAATAGCTGAGTCACTCTGGAAGCTATTGATATTCTGAGATCACAGTGATATGGGAAAGGTTCCCCTTCCCCCTCCTAGGGCATGCAATGGCGGTGTGACTCTCTTCTTCAGTGTCCCACTGCTCAAACCTCTAGGGGAGCATACAGACGGGCAGGCTGTGGGGCTATGACCATATGGCACTGTCTGGGGATTAATGTTTACAGCTGAAGCCCTGGTGGGCATGTTACAAGGTGCTCTTTTAGTTTGCCATCTATACGTGGCTTGTGTTAAGCAGTTCAATTAGACCCCCTTCCTTATCACAAGGGCAGAGGGATTTCTGTATCCCAGGGTTTCTTGCCTTGGTGTGCTGGAATTATTGGATCACATGTGGGCTTAGAGAATGAGTGCAAGGTTTTATTGAGTGGAAGTAGCTCTTAGCAGATGGAGGAGCCAAAGGGAGATGGTTTTCCCCTAGAGTTGGGCTGCTAGACTCTTCTCCTACTGCTCTGGACAAACTCCACACCATTCCACTGGTCAATGGCCTGCCGGCCTGCCAGTGCCTGTTGGCATGCTGCTTCCGCTGGTGTGCTCTTGATGACCAGCCACTTGTGTCTTCTTCCACCGATGTGCTTCTCACAACATTTAGCCACTTGTGTGTCTGCCTTGCTAGGGTCTCCAGTTTTTATAGGCCCAGGATGGGGGTGTGGCAACCCAAGGAGGTCTTGAAAAATGCAACATTTGGGCATGAAGGCAGAAGTGCCTACCCTCACCTAGGTCCATGGTGGTGGAGTCCTAGTGAGGGACGACACTCTCTTCCCTTCCCCGCTTCTGTATTATTTAAAGGAACTATACTCTTCCTTTCCCAGCACTTCCGTATCAATAGAAAATTCTAGGCACTATCTATGTATTAAAATTCAATGTATTAGCCCTGGTAATTACTTTATACATTTTGTTTGTGATAAATCCAAACTAGATAAACGTTGAATACAAATGAAATGTTGCTGAGTTCTGTTTACTGTTCTCAGCTAAGCTTACCTTAGAGTGCTACATTGATTACCCCAGTAAACATCCAGTAAATTATATAATTATAATATTCTTGCTAATAATTTCATCAAAAAAGGAAACCACTCTTGTATATTTAACTCTATGAAGAAATAGCTTAATTTAATTAACATTGTTGTAAAATTAGATTCCAGAAATATTAAATGCATTCCTGTAGTAACACAGGTCACAGTTCACAGAATGGTCCATGTATCATTTTGCAATACATTTGAAAATATTACACATTTGTCACTTTAAACCAGCAATGTGGTGCACATTGCTGGCCTGTAATCCCAGTACTTTGGGAGGCTGAGGTGGCATGATCACTTGAGGCTAGCAGATCAAGACCAACCTGGTCAACATAATGAGACCCCCGTTTCTACAAACAAATTAAATAAATAATTATCCGGGCCTGGTGGCACATGGCTATAGCCTCAGATTCTTGGGAGGCTGGGGCAGCATGATTGCTTGAGCCTAGGAGGATGAGGCTACAGTGAGCTATGATTTCACTACTGTACTCCAACCTTGGTTAATGAGTGAAACTCTGTTTATAAAATAAATAGAACATCAGTTGCTTTAATGTTATTTAGGTGTCTTAATAGCATTTTTTTTTTTTTAAATAGAAAGACTCCTGTATCTTGGTAAACATTTTTACAACTTGACAGTACCATATTAAAGCTCTGAATTGTCAAGCAAGTGTGATGTTTTTTATTGTGATCAATTTCATGGCTTCTGGCATCTGAGCATCAGCTTTTGCTTCACCTGTTAGAAAAGCATGAAATAATTCAGTTGACTGGATAATTATTAGAAATAAAGGAATTCTTGCCTTTCTAGTATAGCTGTCTTAAAGCAATATCAGAACTGCTGCTTTTAGTAATATATGTATATTTAA
>NW_016830294.1:34549-45544 GCF_001698545.2 Rhinopithecus bieti
AAAAAAAAAAAAAAAAAAAGAAAATTTGTCAGGCATGGGTCACTACAAGTCTGAGCATTTATTGAAACATATAAAATGACTTGATAAAATATAAATAATTTATATACAGAAAATAAGAGGCTAAATCTTCTCATATTTATATATAGTTAAACCCCTGCAAATACAATCTGCACCATGTAAAGCCTCACAAATTTTTAATTGAACAATGGAGTTTGGAAGACACCCTATTAGACTTTTACTTTATACGTAGTTGACAAAGAGAGATCATTCGTTTTCTTAAGGATAATAAAAATGTTAAAATGCTATGTTTACTTTTATAATGAGCTATTTAATAGAACATAATCATTTTTCCCTCTGAAATAAGTGCTTACTAATGCCTAAAAGTTTGCTAGCTAGTAATTTGTACAGACTTGCACTCTGCAAGATTTCCCTCCCTGTGTCCATGTGTTCTCATTGTTCAACTCCCACTTATGAGTGAGAGCATGTGGTGTTTCGTTTTCTCTTCCTGTGTTAGTTTGCTGTGAATGGTGGTTTCCAGCTGCATCCATGTAGCTGCAAAAAACATGAACTCATCCTTTTTTATAGCTGCATAGTGTTCCATGGTGTATGTGTGCCACATTTTCTTTATCCAGTCTATCACTGATGGACATTTGGGTTGTTTCCAAGTCTTTGGTATTGTGAATAGTGCTGCAATTAACATACATGTGCATGTATCTTTATAGTAGAATGATTTATAATCTTTGAGTATATACTCAGTAATGGGATTTCTGGGTCAAATTGTATTTCTGGTTCTAGATCCTTGAGAAATCGCCACACTGTCTTCCACAATGATTGAACTAATTTACACTCCCACCAACAGTGTAAAGGCATTCCTATTTCACCACATCTTCTACAGCATCTATTGCTTCCTGATTTTTTAATGATTGCCATTCTAAGTGGTGTGAGATGGTATCTCATTGTGGCTTTGATTTGCATTTCTTTAATGACCAGCAATGATGAGGTTTTCTTCATGTTTGTTGGCTGCATAAATGTCTTCTTTTGATAATTGTCTGCATATCCTTTGCCCACTTTTTGATGGGGTTGTTTGGTTTTTTTTCTGTAAATTTGTTTAAGTTCCTTGTAGATTCTGGATATTAGCCCTTTGTCACATGAATAGATTGCAAACATGTTCTTCCATTCTGTAGGTTGCCTCTTCACTCTGATGATAGTTTCTTTTGCTGTACAGAAGATCTTTAGTTTAATTAAATCACAGTTTTCAATTTTGGCTTTTTTTGCCATTGCTTTGGTGTTTTAGTCATGAAGTCTTTGCCCATGCCTATGTCCTGTACGGTATTGCCTAGGTTTTATTCTAGAGTTTTTATGGTTTTAGGTGTTACGTTTAAGTCTTGAATCCATCTGGAGTTAATTTTTGTATATGTTGTAAGGAAGGGGTCCAGTTTCAGTTTTCTACATATGGCTAGCCAGTTTTCCCAGCACCATTTATTAAATAGAGAGTCCTTTTCCCATTGCTTGTTTTCATCAGGTTTGCCAAAGATCAGATGGTTGTAGATGTGTGGCAATATTTCTGAAGCCTCTGTTCTGTTCCATTGGTCTATATCTCTGTTTTGGTACCAGTAGCATGCTGTTTTGGTTACTGTAGCCTTGTAGTATAGTTTGAAGTCAGGTAGCATGATGTCTCCAGCTATGTTCTTTTTCCTTAGGATTGTGATGGCTATACCAGCTCTTTTTTTGTTCCATATGGAATTTAAAGTAGATTTTTCTAGTTCTGTGAAGGAAGTCAATGGTAGTTTGATGGGGATAGCTTTGAATCTATAAATTACTTTGGACAATATGGTCATTTTCATGATATTGATTCTTCTTATTCATGAGAATGGAATGTTTTTCCATTTGTTTGTATCCTCTCTTACTTCCTTGGGCAGTGGTTTGTAGTTCTTGAAGCAGTCCTTCACATTTTCTGTAAATTGTATTCGTAGGTATATTATTCTCTTGGTAGCAATTGTGAATGGGAGTTCACTCATGATTTGGCTCTCTGTTTTCTATTATTGGTGTATAAGAATACTTGTGAGGAGATCTTGGGCGGAGACAATGGGGTTTTCTAAACAAATAATTATGTCATCTGCAAACAGAGACAATTTGACTTCATCTCTTCCTATTTGAATACCCTCTACTTCTTTCTCTTTCCTGATTGCTCTGGCCAGAACTTCCAATACTATCTTGAATAGGAGTGGTGAGAGAGGGTATGCTTGTCTTGTGCCAGTTTTCAAAGGGAATGCTTCCAACTTTGCCCATTCAGTATGATATTGGCTGTGGATTTGTCATAAATAGCTCTTATTATTTTGAGATATGTTCCATCAATACCTAGTTTATTGAGATTTTTTAGCATGAAGCAGTGTTAAATGTAATCAAAGTCCTTTTCTGCATCTATAGAGATTATCATGTGGTTTTTGTCATTGATTCTGTTTATGTGATGGATTATGTTTATTGATTTGCACATATTGAATCAGTCACGTATGCCAGGGATGAAACCGACTTGACCGTGGTGGATAAGCTTTTCAGTGTGCTGCTGGGTTTGGTTTGCCAGTATTTTATTTGTTTTGTTCATTTATTTTTTGAGATGGAGTCTTGCTCTGTCGTGAAAGCTAGAGTAGAGTGGCATGATCTCGGCTCACTGCAACCTTCGTTTCCCAGGTTCAAGTGATTCTCCCCACCTCAGCCTCCTGAGTAGTGGGGATTACAGGCACACACCACCACGTCCAGCTAATTTTTGTATTTTTTTTTTTTTTTAGTAGACACGGGTTTTCACCATGTCAGTCAGGCTGATCTCGAACTCCTGACCTTGTGATCTGCCCTCCTCAGCCTCCCAAAAGTTCTGGGATTACAAGCATGAGCCACTGCACCCAGCCAGGTTTGCCAGTATTTTATTGAGAATTTTTGCATTGATGTTCATCAAGGATATTGGCCTGAAATTTTCTTTTTTTGTTGTATCTCTGCCAGGTTTTGGTATCAGGATGATGCTGGCCTCATAAAATGAGTTAGGGAGGAGTCCCTCTTTTCTATTGTTTGGAATAGTTTCAGAAGGAATGGTACCAGCTTCTCTTTGTACCTCTGGTAGAATTAGGCTGTGAATCCATCTGGTCCTGGGACTTTTTGGTTGATAGACTATTAATTACTGCCTCAATTTCAGAACTTGTTATTGGACGAGTCAGGGATTCGACTTCTTCTGGTTTAGTCTTGGGAGGGTGTATGTGTCCAGGAGTTTATCAATTTCTTTGATGTTTTCTAGTTTATTTGCATAGAGGTATTTATAGGATTCTCTCATACTAGTTTATATTTTTGTGGGATCAGTGGTGATATCCCCTTTATCATTTTTTTTTCCAGGGGAAAACATACATGCATTTATTTTAAGAATCCCAATAAGGGGAAAAGTCAACATTTTAAAATGTGTGTGTGTGTTTTTTTTTTAAAGTAAGTTAAGTAAGTTGTGTAGCAAAAGTGTTTCATAGTTTTTAATTCTCAAGACAAATAAATAAACCCTAACCTCCACCACATGCCCACCCTGGCTTTGATGTATTTCTGGTAATCCACCCATTTTCCCCTTACAGGAAGTTTAATACCTCAGAATAGATCCTCCTAACAAATTTATCCATCAATAACAGATTGTTCAGAATAGAGATCTAGAGAAGCTAACAAGCAAAGTTCCCTATAATGGAAAGTAGACTTCCAGCAGACACCACAACAAAACACCATCCAATTTTGCCTGAACCGCTAAAAAAATAGATATTGTTTTCAATAATATTTCATTTCTGTTGGAAAAGTTTTTAAATTGTATTAAATAAAGTCTCTTTCTCCCCAAAGAAATAGTCTAGCTTTTATTATGATGCCTGTAAAAATAGGTAAACAGCAAGCAGAAAAGGATCGTTAACAGCACAGTGGTAATGATTTTCCATCCACTCACACCTAGACTCAAACTGACAAACTGTAACCATACCTGATTTATATATACAGCATGTTTGAAATAACTAAGCAAAAGGTGACACATTCAAAACATTCAATACTTCCATTTAAGTGATTGCAAGTTTCATGAGGGCGATCAGTCCAATAGAGCAGTAAGACAAATGGGACAACGGAGATAACTACACTCCCTACCCTATGCCACAAGATTTTTGATCTATATTGGCAGCAATGCCAATAAACATGTGACATAATATGTAGACAGTGAAGAAAAGTCCACACTTGAAAATAAAGGGCTATTTATCAGTAAATACTTCCAAGTTACCGTCTTCCCAGTGACAGCAACTGGCTGATGGTAAGCATTTAGTTAAACTGGTACTAAAAGAAATGGAAATGCAATTTTTTAAAACATGGTTTTGTACCCCAGAATTGAAATTCCTTAAACTAAAAAAGTGGATTAATACAACATCATTTTGTAAAAGTCCATGAATAAAGTTAACTGTAAACAGACGGCTTCCTTTTCATATCTAAAACATTGTTTCCCTCTACATACTAGAAGGTATACCTGACTTCAGCTTTTTCTACCTCAATGCATCTTAAATCTTTAAAACGAACAACAACAAGAATCATAATTGCCTATCTTGCCTCATAGGATTGTAAAACATTATCACATACCTTACGCACAGTTTTAAAATCTCAAATCAGGCATACACTTATACCCCCAAGATCTGGCTTTCACCATTGGTAAATGTATTAAGCAGCCCTAACAGTAAGCATAGTATGCTGCCGTTCTGTAGTGGCCATAAATAAGCAAAATCCATTTAAACTGCAATTCTTTCTTACAGATACTTATAAAGAAATTATTTTGCATAGCTTTATGGGCCACCAACAATCATAAATGTGTAATTACTTCTAAAAAAATGAAAAAAACTCAATCTTTCATTTCATAGATTACTCTGTTCAAAAGCAAAATAAACTTAGACTCCAAACAATCTAATAATCGCCTTGAAACGTGTATGTTTTAAGTAAACCAGTAGTATTGTATCCAAACATTTGGGGTGGCCACTCAGAGCATCTAATCAGATACAATAGTTACTCAATATTTTATACCCACTGAATTACTAATTTGGGTCCCACTAAACTGCCATTATATCATTCAGTAATCTAGTACTGAAATACCTATACAGCTAATTATTCTTCTTTTAAAAGAGGCACATACTCAGGAAACAACAGGCCCTGATATAACAAAAGTCTACTGGAGTATCAATGACTTCCTAGGCAAATCTGTCCTGCGCCTAAATGGATTTCACCTGATTTTTTAAAAAAACATAATTTTGAGGCTTTTAAAACGAACAAATGGAGCGCAAGCTCAAAAACATTACGAATTACAAAAATAATTTACAGCGCAAGGTACTTTTCCCCCCTATGCCTGATCTTTTAGTGTCTTTTTTGCCCAAACATATTTAAGACGCAGAGAAAAAGGCAATGCTTTAGTTTTCTATGTTTGGGATCCACCTAAATCTACCCCACTAGACAAGAGAAAAACAAAAACCAAACAGTACAGTGGGAAATATACCAAGAAAAAAAAAAATCATCACATTAAATGTAAATGAGGTAAATTTTTATAATAAAGAATCTATTAATATGTAAGAATTTCTCCCAAATCAAATATTGTGCCTTTCAGCGATTTCCTGAGCACTGGGGATGTTGAAGTGTAGTAATGATGAGACATACCGTTACATGGTTCATGGTGCATAGAAAATCAAAGCAGGATATAGGCTGGCCTCCCAAGAGCATGTATGTGGTACGTAAGCTTGAGCGCTTTAGTAACATTCTGTGGCTGCCTGTCACTTTTTTCTAACCACAAGGCAATTAAATACACTGATAATGAGCAGGGCAAAAAATAAACCCGTGGGGGGGTAAGATGTGCTCATATTTTTAAACCAGAATTCTACTAATACAACCAAGTTGCGCTTCCACTTGAAAAAATAAATACAAATTCTAACCAAGCAATGGAGAAAAACCATTCACATTTCTAGCACCAATCCAACGCTTAGCTTCAAAAAATAAAGGCACAAGGTTTGCAGATATTTTAAAATAGAATATAAGGAAAATCTTGTTTCCTTGGCCATCTTTAGAAAATAAACTACAGCAATAACCAGGAGGTGATTGTATAAGAAATGCTTAAGAAAACCGAATATGGGGGAAAAAGTAGGGCAAGCTTGTGTTTAGTATGCAATAATATCAACTACAGAGTTTATGTTAATTAGGAAACCCTTACAAAAATTTTTGGAAGAACCTGCACATCTTTAAGCATTACAATATGTTTAAATATTGATTCCTTGTATTCGGGCTTCTAGTATCCAAGATTATTTAGAAGTCAAATGAAGTTTACGGCTGAAGTTATGATTCAAAAATTATCTTTCAAAACACTTAAAGCGATTATAGAATTTAAGATAAATAACACTTAAAGAATAGCAAAACTTTTTATAAGCATGACTTTCAATACTACAGCCTTACTTTTAGTTAAAGTCTGAATTCCTCTTAGCATTTTTGTTACTTGTTTTTGCTATCATTTCTTATTGTGTCTGTTTGATTCTTCTCCCTCTTTTCTTCTTTATATAGTCTATGCCTGAAAGTGATGGGGAAGAAAGGACGCAAGTTGGAAAACACTCATCCCAGGAATATGCCTCCAAGGAGAACTTTAAACCCAACCTTAACAAGAGCAGGTTACATTCAAATTCAGGAAATACAGAGAACACGCAGCAAAGATAGCTCTTTGAGAAGAGCAACCCGCAAAGAACGTATAAATCATCAGATTCACGCACAGGTTGGAAATTAAGGAAAAAATAATAGGACAGCCAGAGAGAAAGGTTGATTACCCACAAAGGGAAGCCCATAAAACTAAACAGTGGATCTCTTTGAAGAAACCTACAAGCCAGAAGAGCAGTGGGGGAAGAACAGGTATTCAACATTCATAAGGAAAAGAATGCAACACCCAGAATTTCATATCGCACCAACTAAGCTCATAAGTGAAGGAGAAATAAAATCTTTTAATGGACAAGCAAAGTGCTGGAGGAAAGATTTGGTCAGCCACGCAGGCCTGCCTTAGCAAGAGCTCTTGAAAGAAGCACTAAATATAGAAAAGTAAAACCAGTACCCAGCGCCGCTGAAGAAACATACCAAATTGTAAAGAACCTGCTCGACACTATGAAGGAAGCTCCATTAACAAATAGGCAATATGAACCAGCCCAGCATCATAATGACAGAATCCAAATTCACACATAACCAATATTAACCTTAAATGTTAAACGAAGCTAAATGCCCCAATTAAAAGAGCACAGACGTGACGCAATTGAATAAAGAGTCAAGATCGCATTGGTGTGCTTGTTTCAGGAGAGCGCGCATCTTATGTGCAAAGACACACATAGGCCTAAAATAAAGGGATGGAGGAAGATTTAAACAAGCAAATGGAAGAAAAAAAAAAAAAGCAGAGGTTGCATCCTAGTCTCTGAAAAAACAGGCTTTAAACCAACAAAGATCCAGAAATGAGCAAAGAAGGGGCATTACATAATGGGGTAAAGGAATCATGCAACAAGTAAGAGTTAACATCCTCAATATATAATGCACGCCCAATACTGGAGGCCCCCAAGATTCATAAAGCAAGTTCTTAGAGGCGCACAAAGAGACTTAAACACCTCTCACACAGAATAGTGGGAGAGCTTTAACACGCTCACTTTCAATATATGACAGATCAAGAGACAGAAAATTAACAGAACCAAGGATGTTCAGGACTTGAACTGCAGCTCTGGGAGCAAGCAGACCTCATGGAGATCTATGGAAATCCTCTCATCCCAAAATCAACAGACATATAGATTCTTCTGCAGCACCAACATTTGCAGCTTTTTCTAAAATCGATCCAGCATAATTGGAAGTAAAAACACTCTGAGAAAATACAAAAGAATGAAGATCATAGCTAACAGTCTCTCCAGACCACCAGTGCAATCAAATTTAGAACTCAGGATTTAAGAAAAAACTTAACTCAAAACTCCACAACTAACATGGAAACTGAAACAACCTGTGCTCCTGAATAACTTACTGGGTTTAAATAACAAAATTTAAAGGCAGAAATAAAAATAATTTCTTTTTTGAAAACCAATGGAGAAACAAAGAACACAACGTAAACAAGCCACAGCTAAAGCAGTGTTTAGAAGGAAATTTATAGCACTGAATGCCCACAGGAGAAGGCGGGGAAGATCTAAATTTGACACCCTATTATCACAATTAAAGGAACTAGAGAAGCAAGAGCAAACAAATTCAAAAGCTCAGAGAAGACAAGAAATATCTAAGATCAGAGCAGAACTGAGGGAGAGAGAGACACGAAAAACCCTTCAAAAAATCAGTTAATCCATGAGCTGGTTTTTTGAAAAGATTAACAAAATAGATAGAACACTTTTCATATATTATGCTACTCTCTCCTGGCCTGTCAATGTTCCAATGAAAAGTCTGCTGCCAGACACATTGAAGCTCCATTGTGCGTTATTTGTTTCTCTTGCTGCTTTTAAGAGTGCTTCTTTATGCCTGATCTTTGAAAGATTGATTATAAAATTTTTTGAGGTGGTCTTTGAGTCAAATCTGCTAGGTGTTCTACAACCTTCTTGTACTTGAGTGTTAATATGTTAATATATTTCTCTAGCTGTTAGTTCTTTGTTATTATCTCTTTGAATCAACTTTCTGCCTTTCTCTGTTTTTCTTACCTTCTCTTTAAGGACAATAACTCTTAGATTTGCCATTTTGAGACATTTCCTAGATCCTATGGGCATGCTTCAAATTTTTAAATTCCTTTTTCTTCCATCTTATCTGTTTGTTTTCAAATAGCCTGTCTTCAAGCTCACTAATTCTTTCTTTTGCTTGATCAACTTTGCTATTTTAAAAACTCTTACACATTCTTCAGTATACTAATTGTATTTTCAACTCCAGAATTTCTGCTTCATTCTTTTAATTAATTCAATCTTTTGTTAAATTTATCTGACAGAATTCTGAATTCCTTGTTTGCGTTATCATGAATTTGAGTTTCTTCAACACTGCTATTTTGAATTCTCTGGCTGAAATATCACCTACCTCTCGTTCTCTGGGATTGCTTCCTGGCGGTTTATTTAGTCCATTTGTTTTTCTGAATCATCCTCATTATTGTAGACATTCATCTTTGAGCATTGAAGAGTTAGATATTTATTGTAATCTTCACAATCTGGGCTTGCTTGTACACATCCTGCTTGATAAGGCTTTCCAGATATTCATCGGGATTTGTGTGTTGCAATCTATGCTGTATCTGATTTAGAGGGTACCACAAACTCAGTAACACTTTGGTTCTTATCATACAGGCATGTTAGTCTTGGGCAAAATCCAACAAAATTCTTTGGATTACTAGGCAGCCACTCTTCTTCTCTTTCCTTACTTTTTCCAAACAAGTGTAGTGTCTACCTCTGCTTTGAGCCACCTGGAGCTGGGGGTGGAGTGACACAAGCACCCCTGTGACTACCACCCCTAAGACCATACTGGGTCAGACCAGAGGCTAGCACAGCACTGGGTCTTACCCAAGGCCTGCTATAACCACTCTCTGACTACTGCCTAGATTTTCTCAAGCCCTGGAGCTCTACAATCAGCAGAGGACAATGCAAAGCAAGTGGCACTGCCATATTTATATACTTTTATTCAGTATGTCAAGTCTTCCCAGGTCCTAGGAAGTTCCAGAGGTGCCATCTGGGAGCCAGAGACTAGCATCAAAAATCTTAGAAGTCCACTTGGTGTTCTGTTGTACTGTGGCTGAGCTGACACTCAAAGCACAAGACACAGTCTTTCCCATTCTTCCCTCCCCTTTCCAAAGACAGAGGAACTTCTCCCCATGACCACCACCATTTCAGGCTCATAGAAGGTACTTCAAGACTGCTGGCAATATTCCCTTAAGACCCAAAGGGTCTTCATTAAGCTTGTGGTTTATTCTGCCTGTCCTGGGACTCACCCTTCAGGGCAGTGGGCTTCTCTCTAGCCAAAGGAAGGTTCAGAAATGCTGTTTAAGAGCAAAGTCCTAGAATTGAGGATCCCTAGAGCCTGCCTGGTGCCCTACATCCCTGTGACTGAACTAGTCCCTAAGGTGCAAGACAAAGCCCCATTTACTTTTCCCTCTACTTTTCTCAATCAGGAGTCTTACCCCATAGCCACCACATCTGGAAATGTGCTGAGTCTCACCTGAGGTCAGAGAGTCTCAGCATCATACCCACGACGCTTGAGGTATTGCCTGGCTATCACTGGTCATTATTCTAGGCCCAAGGACTCTTCAGTTAGTAGATGATAAATTTTGCCAGGACTGGGTTATTCTTTTCAAGGCTGTAGGATTTATTCTGGCCCTAGGTAGGTCTAGAAATGACTAGGGGTTAGAGCTCGGAATAAAGGCCACCCAATTGTGACTTGTGTTCTATTCCGCTGTGGCTGAGTTAGTATCCAAGATGCAAGACAAAAGGCTTTCTATTCTTCTGTATTCTCTTCCCAAGCTGAGGAAAGAGGTCTTTTTTGGAGCCATGAGCTGTGCAGCCTGTTGCTAGTGGTGGGGTAATGCCAGCACTCCCTTATCTGCTCTGCCTTGTGTCTCAGTACATTGCATGCCCTCAAATCCACTGTCTTTGGGCCCAGTTCAACCTTAGGACTCACCTAGGTGTTGCAGTCATTGTTGACTAGACTGCCTTCCAAGTTTATTTGGGACCCCAGAACCCTTTAGCCCATGGTGACAAGGCCTGTGGAAACTCAATTTCATACCTCTGGAATCAGTGATTCCTCTCTGCTTAGGGCTGGTTTAATTGCACCTTCTGTGACTGGCATCAGCTGACTTTGGTTCAGTTTTCTTTTCTGCTATAATAAGGGCAGTATTGAGTTAAATGCCTCACAATTGCTGGCATCTTTCTCTCCTCAGGGCATAGAAACACTGTCACTGCTGGTGGATGGGGGAGAGCTAGCATCAGTGATTCAAGACTGTTTTTCTTTTTTTTTTTT